>NC_090649.1:2657012-2801727 GCF_040937935.1 Hyperolius riggenbachi | reverse complement strand
GAAGAAGACAATGGGAGACAGTTGAGATGAGTGCTTCCATAGACAGTGCTGTCTGCCACCACTTTACAAAGTCACAGAGCTCAGAGAAGCTCTTTTCCATAAATAGAAGTTTAACTCTTCCTGTGCTGGAAAACAATAGGAGACTCATACCCTCATGCTACTAATATTCTATTTCTTAGCTGTACAACACACAAATACATTATATCCTCATTTTATTTTTCACTTCAGATTCCCCTTTGCACATACGCAGAGATAGAGAATTGATGTTGCTCCATAAGGAAGCTTGGTGGGATTAGGTTTTTACAGACGTTATATATCCTGCTGGATTAAATATTGACTATAGACCCCAATACGTGACCGTTCGAAATACTTATCATTTAATCCTCTGTTTATCTTTTGTGTTTTTCACTTAGGGAATCGGACTATGTATGTGGATTTACATCTGTGCAACTGTATGGCTCGATCTATGGTCATTCTTCTTCTTTTTCTGTGCCTTAGCGTGTAGTGCCTGGGGTATTCATACCATTAGGGTGGTTTAAGGTGTATTTGATATTTAGCCTTTTAAATTAGATTAAGGCAGCCCCATAGCAGACTTGACACAACCCCCCCCCCCCCCCCCCGCCTTAATATTGGTTATTCCATTGTTACATTTCAGTTTAGATTAGGTACCAATTCGGGTATAATTTATTGTGGTGCCATTTTCTGCAGTGTACCCCTGTGTTTTTTATGTATTTGTGTTGGGGGGTATGATGTACAGTATGTATGGGTTATTCCCTACCTGTCTATGGCAATTTGGACTATGCCTTAATGGGGGGTGTGTTTCCATCTAGTGCTACTGCCTCCCTTAGGGGGTGTCTGTAATTGGCGATTTATGCCTGTACACCCCGGATAGAGATGGAGATATACAGCCTCTAGTGCTACTGCCTCCCTTAGGGGGTGTCTCTAATTGGCGATTTATGCCTGTACACCCCGGATAGAGATGGAGATATACAGCCTCTAGTGCTACTGCCTCCCTTAGGGGGGTGTCTGTAATTGGCGATTTATGCCTGTACACCCCGGATAGAAATGGAGATATACAGCCTCTAGAGCTACTGCCTCCCTTAGGGATGTCTCTAATTGGCGATTTATGCCTGTACACCCCGGATAGAGATGGAGATATACAGCCTCTAGTGCTACTGCCTCCCTTAGGGGGTGTCTGTAATTGGCGATTTATGCCTGTACACCCCGGATAGAGATGGAGATTTACAGCCTCTAGTGCTACTGCCTCCCTTAGGGTGGTGTCTGGTAATGTGGCGATTTATGCCTGTACACCCCGGATAGAGATGGAGATATACAGCCTCTAGTGCTACTGCCTCCCTTAGGGGGTGTCTGTTAATTGGCGATTTATGCCTGTACACCCCGGATAGAGATGGAGATATACAGCCTCTAGTGCTACTGCCTCCCTTAGGGGGTGTCTCTAATTGGCGATTTATGCCCTGTACACCCCGGATAGAGATGGAGATATACAGCCTCTAGTGCTACTGCCTCCCTTAGGGGGTGTCTCTAATTGGCGATTTATGCCTGTACACCTCGGATAGAGATGGAGATATACAGCCTCTAGTGCTACTGCCTCCCTTAGGGGGTGTCTGTAATTGGCGATTTATGCCTGTACACCCCGGATAGAGATGGAGATATACAGCCTCTAGTGCTACTGCCTCCCTTAGGGGGTGTCTGTAATTGGCGATTTATGCCTGTACACCCCCGGATAGAATGGAGATATACAGCCTCTAGTGCTACTGCCTCCCTTAGGGGGTGTCTGTAATTGGCGATTTATGCCTGTACACCCCGGATAGAGATGGAGATATACAGCCTCTAGTGCTACTGCCTCCCTTAGGGGGTGTCTGTAATTGGCGATTTATGCCTGTACACCCCGGATAGAGATGGAGAATATACAGCCTCTAGTGCTACTGCCTCCCTTAGGGGGTTGTCTGTAATTGGCGATTTATGCCTGTACACCCCGGATAGAGATGGAGATATACAGCCTCTAGTGCTACTGCCTCCCTTAGGGGGTGTCTGTAATTGGCGATTTATGCCTGTACACCCCGGATAGAGAATGGAGATATACAGCCTCTAGTGCTACTGCCCTCCCTTAGGGGGTGTCTGTAATTGGCGTTTATGCCTGTACACCCCCGGATAGAGATGGAGATAAACAGCCTCTAGTGCTACTGCCTCCCTTAGGGGGTGTCTGTAATTGGCGATTTATGCCTGTACACCCCGGATAGAGATGGAGATATACAGCCTCTTGTGCTACTGCCTCCCTTAGGGGGGTGTCTCTAATTGGCGATTTATGCCTGTACACCCCGGATAGAGATGGAGATATACAGCCTCTAGTGCTACTGCCTCCCTTAGGGGGTGTCTGTAATTGGCGATTTATGCCTGTACACCCCGGATAGAGATGGAGATATACAGCCTCTAGTGCTACTGCCTCCCTTAGGGGGTGTCTAATTGGCGATTTATGCCTGTACACCCCGGATAGAGATGGAGATATACAGCCTCTAGTGCTACTGCCTCCCTTAGGGGAGGTGTCTGTAATTGGCGATTTATGCCTGTACACCCCGGATAGAGATGGAGATATACAGCCTCTAGTGCTACTGCCTCCCTTAGGGGGTGTCTGTAATTGGCGATTTATGCCTGTACACCCCGGATAAGAAATGGAGATATACAGCCTCTAGTGCTACTGCCTCCCTTAGGGGGTGTCTGTAATTGGCGATTTATGCCTGTACACCCCGGATAGAGATGGAGATATACAGCCTCTAGTGCTACTGCCTCCCTTAGGGGGTGTCTGTAATTGGCGATTTATGCCTGTACACCCCGGATAGAGATGGAGATATACAGCCTCTAGTGCTACTGCCTCCCTTAGGGGGTGTCTGTAATTGGCGATTTATGCCTGTACACCCCGGATAGAGATGGAGATTATACAGCCTCTAGTGCTACTGCCTCCCTTAGGGGGGTGTCTGTAATTGGCGATTTATGCCTGTACACCCCGGATAGAAATGGAGATATACAGCCTCTAGTGCTACTGCCTCCCTTAGGGGGGTGTCTGTAATTGGCGATTTATGCCTGTACACCCCGGATAGAGATGGAGATATACAGCCTCTAGTGCTACTGCCTCCCTTAGGGGGTGTCTGTAATTGGCGATTTATGCCTGTACACCCGGATAGAGATGGAGATATACAGCCTCTTGTGCTACTGCCTCCCTTAGGGGGGTGTCTCTAATTGGCGATTTATGCCTGTACACCCCGGATAGAGATGGAGATATACAGCCTCTAGTGCTACTGCCTCCCTTAGGGGGGTGTCTGTAATTGGCGATTTATGCCTGTACACCCCGGATAGAGATGGAGATATACAGCCTCTAGTGCTACTGCCTCCCTTAGGGGGTGTCTGTAATTGGCGATTTATGCCTGTACACCCCGGATAGAAATGGAGAATATACAGCCTCTAGTGCTACTGCCTCCCTTAGGGGGTGTCTGTAATTGGCGATTTATGCCTGTACACCCCGGATAGAGATGGAGATATACAGCCTCTAGTGCTACTGCCTCCCTCTAGGGGGTGTCTCTAATTGGCGATTTATGCCTGTACACCCCGGATAGAGATGGAGATATACAGCCTCTAGTGCTACTGCCTCCCTTAGGGGGTGTCTGTAATTGGCGATTTATGCCTGTACACCCCGGATAGAGATGGAGATATACAGCCTCTAGTGCTACTGCCTCCCTTAGGGGGTGTCTGTAATTGGCGATTTATGCCTGTACACCCCGGATAGAGATGGAGATATATAGCCTCTAGTGCTACTGCCTCCCTTGGGGGTGTCTGTAATTGGCGATTTATGCCTGTACACCCCGGATAGAGATGGAGATATACAGCCTCTAGTGCTACTGCCTCCCTTAGGGGGTGTCTCTAATTGGCGATTTATGCCTGTACACCCCGGATAGAGATGGAGATATACAGCCTCTAGTGCTACTGCCTCCCTTAGGGGGTGTCTGTAATTGGCGATTTATGCCTGTACACCCCGGATAGAGATGGAGATATACAGCCTCTAGTGCTACTGCCTCCCTTAGGGGGTGTCTGTAATTGGCGATTTATGCCTGTACACCCCGGATAGAGATGGAGATATATAGCCTCTAGTGCTACTGCCTCCCTTAGGGGTGTCTGTAATTGGCGATTTATTGCCTGTACACCCCGGATAGAGATGGAGATATACAGCCTCTAGTGCTACTGCCTCCCTTAGGGGATGTCTCTAATTGGCGATTTATGCCTGTACACCCCGGATAGAGATGGAGATATACAGCCTCTAGTGCTACTGCCTCCCTTAGGGGGTGTCTGTAATTGGCGATTTATGCCTGTACACCCCGGATAGAGATGGAGATATACAGCCTCTAGTGCTAACTGCCTCCCTTAGGGGGTGTCTGTAATTGGCGATTTATGCCCTGTACACCCCCGGATAGAAATGGAGAATACAGCCTCTAGTGCTACTGCCTCCCTTAGGGGGTGTCTGTAATTGGCGATTTATGCCTGTACACCCCGGATAGAGATGGGAGATATACAGCCTCTAGTGCTACTGCCTCCCTTAGGGGGGTGTCTCTAATTGGCCGATTTATGCCTGTACACCCTGGATAGAGATGGAGATATACAGCCTCTAGTGCTACTGCCTCCCTTAGGGGGTGTCTGTAATTGGCGATTTATGCCTGTACACCCCGGATAGAGATGGAGATATATAGCCTCTAGTGCTACTGCCTCCCTTAGGGGGTGTCTGTAATTGGTGATTTATGCCTGTACACCCCGGATAGAAATGGAGATATACAACCTCTAGTGCTACTGCCTCCCTTAGGGGATGTCTCTAATTGGCGATTTATGCCTGTACACCCCGGATAGAGATGGAGATATACAGCCTCTAGTGCTACTGCCTCCCTTAGGGGATGTCTCTAATTGGCGATTTATGCCTGTACACCCCGGATAGAGATGGAGATATACAGCCTCTAGTGCTACTGCCTCCCTTAGGGGGTGTCTGTAATTGGCGATTTATGCCTGTACACCCCGGATAGAGATGGAGATATACAGCCTCTAGTGCTACTGCCTCCCTTAGGGGGTGTCTGTAATTGGCGATTTATGCCTGTACACCCCGGATAGAGATGGAGATATACAGCCTCTAGTGCTACTGCCTCCCTTAGGGGGTGTCTGTAATTGGCGATTTATGCCTGTACACCCCGGATAGAATGGAGATATACAGCCTCTAGTGCTACTGCCTCCCTTAGGGGGTGTCTGTAATTGGCGATTTATGCCTGTACACCCCGGATAGAGATGGAGATATACAGCCTCTAGTGCTACTGCCTCCCTTAGGGGGTGTCTGTAATTGGTGATTTATGCCTGTACACCCCGGATAGAAATGGAGATATACAGCCTCTAGTGCTACTGCCTCCCTTAGGGGGTGTCTGTAATTGGCGATTTATGCCTGTACACCCCGGATAGAGATGGAGATATACAGCCTCTAGTGCTACTGCCTCCCTTAGGGGGTGTCTGTAATTGGCGATTTATGCCTGTACACCCCGGATAGAGATGGAGATATACAGCCTCTAGTGCTACTGCCTCTCTTAGGGGGTGTCTGTAATTGGCGATTTATGCCTGTACACCCCGGATAGAGATGGAGATATACAGCCTCTAGTGCTACTGCCTCCCTTAGGGGGTGTCTGTAATTGGTGATTTATGCCTGTACACCCCGGATAGAAATGGAGATATACAGCCTCTAGTGCTACTGCCTCCCTTAGGGGGTGTCTGTAATTGGCGATTTATGCCTGTACACCCCGGATAGAGATGGAGATATACAGCCTCTAGTGCTACTGCCTCCCTTAGGGGGTGTCTCTAATTGGCGATTTATGCCTGTACACCCCGGATAGAGATGGAGATATACAGCCTCTAGTGCTACTGCCTCCCTTAGGGGTGTCTGTAATTGGCGATTTATGCCTGTACACCCCGGATAGAGATGGAGATATACAGCCTCTAGTGCTACTGCCTCCCTTAGGGGGTGTCTGTAATTGGCGATTTATGCCTGTACACCCCGGATAGAGATGGAGATATATAGCCTCTAGTGCTACTGCCTCCCTTAGGGGTGTCTGTAATTGGCGATTTATGCCTGTACACCCCGGATAGAGATGGAGATATACAGCCTCTAGTGCTACTGCCTCCCTTAGGGGGTGTCTGTAATTGGCGATTTATGCCTGTACACCCCGGATAGAGATGGAGATATACAGCCTCTAGTGCTACTGCCTCCCTTAGGGGGTGTCTCTAATTGGCGATTTATGCCTGTACACCCCGGATAGAGATGGAGATATACAGCCTCTAGTGCTACTGCCTCCCTTAGGGGGTGTCTCTAATTGGCGATTTATGCCTGTACACCCCGGATAGAGATGGAGATATACAGCCTCTAGTGCTACTGCCTCCCTTAGGGGTGTCTGTAATTGGCGATTTATGCCTGTACACCCCGGATAGAGATGGAGATATACAGCCTCTAGTGCTACTGCCTCCCTTAGGGGGTGTCTCTAATTGGCGATTTATGCCTGTACACCCCGGATAGAGATGGAGATATACAGCCTCTAGTGCTACTGCCTCCCTTAGGGGGTGTCTGTAATTGGCGATTTATGCCTGTACACCCCGGATAGAGATGGAGATATACAGCCTCTAGTGCTACTGCCTCCCTTAGGGGGTGTCTGTAATTGGCGATTTATGCCTGTACACCCCGGATAGAGATGGAGATATACAGCCTCTTGTGCTACTGCCTCCCTTAGGGGGTGTCTGTAATTGGCGATTTATGCCTGTACACCCCGGATAGAGATGGAGATATACAGCCTCTAGTGCTACTGCCTCCCTTAGGGGGTGTCTGTAATTGGCGATTTATGCCTGTACACCCCGGATAGAGATGGAGATATACAGCCTCTAGTGCTACTGCCTCCCTTAGGGGGTGTCTGTAATTGGCGATTTATGCCTGTACACCCCGGATAGAAATGGAGATATACAGCCTCTAGTGCTACTGCCTCCCTTAGGGGTGTCTGTAATTGGCGATTTATGCCTGTACACCCCGGATAGAGATGGAGATATACAGCCTCTAGTGCTACTGCCTCCCTTAGGGGGTGTCTGTAATTGGCGATTTATGCCTGTACACCCCGGATAGAGATGGAGATATACAGCCTCTAGTGCTACTGCCTCCCTTAGGGGGTGTCTGTAATTGGCGATTTATGCCTGTACACCCCGGATAGAAATGGAGATATACAGCCTCTAGTGCTACTGCCTCCCTTAGGGGGTGTCTCTAATTGGCGATTTATGCCTGTACACCCCGGATAGAGATGGAGATATACAGCCTCTAGTGCTACTGCCTCCCTTAGGGGGTGTCTGTAATTGGCGATTTATGCCTGTACACCCCGGATAGAGATGGAGATATACAGCCTCTAGTGCTACTGCCTCCCTTAGGGGGTGTCTGTAATTGGCGATTTATGCCTGTACACCCCGGATAGAGATGGAGATATACAGCCTCTAGTGCTACTGCCTCCCTTAGGGGGTGTCTGTAATTGGCGATTTATGCCTGTACACCCCGGATAGAGATGGAGATATACAGCCTCTAGTGCTACTGCCTCCCTTAGGGGGTGTCTGTAATTGGCGATTTATGCCTGTACACCCCGGATAGAAATGGAGATATACAGCCTCTAGTGCTACTGCCTCCCTTAGGGGGTGTCTGTAATTGGCGATTTATGCCTGTACACCCCGGATAGAAATGGAGATATACAGCCTCTAGTGCTACTGCCTCCCTTAGGGGGTGTCTGTAATTGGCGATTTATGCCTGTACACCCCGGATAGAGATGGAGATATACAGCCTCTAGTGCTACTGCCTCCCTTAGGGGGTGTCTGTAATTGGCGATTTATGCCTGTACACCACGGATAGAAATGGAGATATACAGCCTCTAGTGCTACTGCCTCCCTTAGGGGGTGTCTGTAATTGGCGATTTATGCCTGTACACCCCGGATAGAAATGGAGATATACAGCCTCTAGTGCTACTGCCTCCCTTAGGGGGTGTCTGTAATTGGCGATTTATGCCTGTACACCCCGGATAGAGATGGAGATATATAGCCTCTAGTGCTACTGCCTCCCTTAGGGGTGTCTGTAATTGGCGATTTATGCCTGTACACCCCGGATAGAGATGGAGATATACAGCCTCTAGTGCTACTGCCTCCCTTAGGGGGTGTCTGTAATTGGCGATTTATGCCTGTACACCCCGGATAGAGATGGAGATATACAGCCTCTAGTGCTACTGCCTCCCTTAGGGGGTGTCTGTAATTGGCGATTTATGCCTGTACACTCCGGATAGAGATGGAGATATACAGCCTCTAGTGCTACTGCCTCCCTTAGGGGGTGTCTGTAATTGGCGATTTATGCCTGTACACCCCGGATAGAGATGGAGATATACAGCCTCTAGTGCTACTGCCTCCCTTAGGGGGTGTCTCTAATTGGCGATTTATGCCTGTACACTCCGGATAGAGATGGAGATATACAGCCTCTAGTGCTACTGCCTCCCTTAGGGGTGTCTGTAATTGGCGATTTATGCCTGTACACCCCGGATAGAGATGGAGATATACAGCCTCTAGTGCTACTGCCTCCCTTAGGGGGTGTCTGTAATTGGCGATTTATGCCTGTACACCCCGGATAGAGATGGAGATATACAGCCTCTAGTGCTACTGCCTCCCTTAGGGGGTGTCTCTAATTGGCGATTTATGCCTGTACACCCCGGATAGAGATGGAGATATACAGCCTCTAGTGCTACTGCCTCCCTTAGGGGGTGTCTCTAATTGGCGATTTATGCCTGTACACCCCGGATAGAGATGGAGATATACAGCCTCTAGTGCTACTGCCTCCCTTAGGGGGTGTCTCTAATTGGCGATTTATGCCTGTACACCCCGGATAGAGATGGAGATATACAGCCTCTAGTGCTACTGCCTCCCTTAGGGGGTGTCTGTAATTGGCGATTTATGCCTGTACACCCCGGATAGAGATGGAGATATACAGCCTCTAGTGCTACTGCCTCCCTTAGGGGGTGTCTGTAATTGGCGATTTATGCCTGTACACCCCGGATAGAGATGGAGATATACAGCCTCTAGTGCTACTGCCTCCCTTAGGGGGTGTCTGTAATTGGCGATTTATGCCTGTACACCCCGGATAGAGATGGAGATATACAGCCTCTTGTGCTACTGCCTCCCTTAGGGGGTGTCTGTAATTGGCGATTTATGCCTGTACACCCCGGATAGAGATGGAGATATACAGCCTCTAGTGCTACTGCCTCCCTTAGGGGGTGTCTGTAATTGGCGATTTATGCCTGTACACCCCGGATAGAGATGGAGATATACAGCCTCTAGTGCTACTGCCTCCCTTAGGGGGTGTCTGTAATTGGCGATTTATGCCTGTACACCCCGGATAGAAATGGAGATATACAGCCTCTAGTGCTACTGCCTCCCTTAGGGGTGTCTGTAATTGGCGATTTATGCCTGTACACCCCGGATAGAGATGGAGATATACAGCCTCTAGTGCTACTGCCTCCCTTAGGGGGTGTCTGTAATTGGCGATTTATGCCTGTACACCCCGGATAGAAATGGAGATATACAGCCTCTAGTGCTACTGCCTCCCTTAGGGGGTGTCTCTAATTGGCGATTTATGCCTGTACACCCCGGATAGAGATGGAGATATACAGCCTCTAGTGCTACTGCCTCCCTTAGGGGGTGTCTGTAATTGGCGATTTATGCCTGTACACCCCGGATAGAGATGGAGATATACAGCCTCTAGTGCTACTGCCTCCCTTAGGGGGTGTCTGTAATTGGCGATTTATGCCTGTACACCCCGGATAGAGATGGAGATATACAGCCTCTAGTGCTACTGCCTCCCTTAGGGGGTGTCTGTAATTGGCGATTTATGCCTGTACACCCCGGATAGAGATGGAGATATACAGCCTCTAGTGCTACTGCCTCCCTTAGGGGGTGTCTGTAATTGGCGATTTATGCCTGTACACCCCGGATAGAAATGGAGATATACAGCCTCTAGTGCTACTGCCTCCCTTAGGGGGTGTCTGTAATTGGCGATTTATGCCTGTACACCCCGGATAGAGATGGAGATATACAGCCTCTAGTGCTACTGCCTCCCTTAGGGGGTGTCTCTAATTGGCGATGTATGCCTGTACACCCCGGATAGAGATGGAGATATATAGCCGTTAGTATAAGATCTGCAATTGCATCTTAACTTGGTTTCAGTCCCCCTTATTTATATTGTGCGTTTCAATATTATTATTTTTCATATGATGCGTTTTATTAATATTTTTTGACTGTTGCATTCCTAGAATATATTTTATTTTTATGCCCCGCGCTTCATGTGTGTCCTTTTTGGTTGCTATGCGTTCCACTGTGGTAGGCATCTCTTCCGGCAGGCTTGTATTAGCGCTGGCTCCTCCTGGTATAGGGAGGAGTTACTTAGTGACCGCCTTCTTCTCCTATGCCTGCCGTGCCCCTCTTGGGTTGCTATGCGTTCCACTGTGGTAGGCATCTCTTCCGGCAGGCTTGTATTAGCGCTGGCTCCTCCTGGTATAGGGAGGAGTTACTTAGTGACCATGGTGACCGCCTTCTTCTCCTAGGCTTGTATTAGCGCTGGCAGCTCCTCCTGGTATAGGGAGGAGTTACTTAGTGACCGCCTTCTTCTCCTATGCCTGCCGTGCCCCTCTTGGGTTGCTATGCGTTCCACTGTGGTAGGCATCTCTTCCGGCAGGCTTGTATTAGCGCTGGCTCCTCCTCCTGGTATAGGGAGGAGTTACTTAGTGACCGCCTTCTTCTCCTATGCCTGCCGTGCCCCTCTTGGGTTGTTATGCGTTCCACTGTGGTAGGCATCTCTTCCGGCAGGCTTGTATTAGCGCTGGCTCCTCCTGGTATAGGGAGGAGTTACTTAGTGACCATGGTGACCGCCTTCTTCTCCTATGCCTGCCGTGCCCCTCTTGGGTTGCTATGCGTTCCACTGTGGTAGGCATCTCTTCCGGCAGGCTTGTATTAGCGCTGGCAGCTCCTCCTGGTATAGGGAGGAGTTACTTAGTGACCATGGTGACCGCCTTCTTCTCCTATGCCTGCCGTGCCCCTCTTGGGTTGCTATGCGTTCCACTGTGGTAGGCATCTCTTCCGGCAGGCTTGTATTAGCGCTGGCTCCTCCTGGTATAGGGAGGAGTTACTTAGTGACCGCCGCGTTCTCCTATGCCTGCCGTGCCCCTCTTGGGTTGTTATGCGTTCCACTGTGGTAGGCAACTCCTCCGGCAGGCTTGTATTAGCGCTGGCTCCTCCTGGTATAGGGAGGAGTTACTTAGTGACCGCCTTCTCCTCCTATGCCTGCCGTGCCCCTCTTGGGTTGCTATGCGTTCCACTGTGGTAGGCATCTTTTCCGGCAGGCTTGTATTAGCGCTGGCTCCTCCTGGTATAGGGAGGAGTTACTTAGTGACCGCCTTCTTCTCCTATGCCTGCCGTGCCCCTCTTGGGTTGCTATGCGTTCCACTGTGGTAGGCATCTCTTCCGGCAGGCTTGTATTAGCGCTGGCTCCTCCTGGTATAGGGAGGAGTTACTTAGTGACCGCCGCGTTCTCCTATGCCTGCCGTGCCCCTCTTGGGTTGCTATGCGTTCCACTGTGGTAGGCATCTCTTCCGGCAGGCTTGTATTAGCGCTGGCTCCTCCTCCTGGTATAGGGAGGAGTTACTTAGTGACCATGGTGACCGCCGCGTTCTCCTATGCCTGCCGTGCCCCTCTTGGGTTGCTATGCGTTCCACTGTGGTAGGCATCTCTTCCGGCAGGCTTGTATTAGCGCTGGCTCCTCCTCCTGGTATAGGGAGGAGTTACTTAGTGACCGCCTTCTTCTCCTATGCCTGCCGTGCCCCTCTTGGGTTGCTATGCGTTCCACTGTGGTAGGCATCTCTTCCGGCAGGCTTGTATTAGCGCTGGCTCCTCCTGGTATAGGGAGGAGTTACTTAGTGACCGCCTTCTTCTCCTATGCCTGCCGTGCCCCTCTTGGGTTGCTATGCGTTCCACTGTGGTAGGCATCTCTTCCGGCAGGCTTGTATTAGCGCTGGCTCCTCCTGGTATAGGGAGGAGTTACTTAGTGACCGCCGCGTTCTCCTATGCCTGCCGTGCCCCTCTTGGGTTGCTATGCGTTCCACTGTGGTAGGCATCTCTTCCGGCAGGCTTGTATTAGCGCTGGCTCCTCCTCCTGGTATAGGGAGGAGTTACTTAGTGACCGCCTTCTTCTCCTATGCCTGCCGTGCCCCTCTTGGGTTGCTATGCGTTCCACTGTGGTAGGCATCTCTTCCGGCAGGCTTGTATTAGCGCTGGCTCCTCCTGGTATAGGGAGGAGTTACTTAGTGACCATGGTGACCACCGCGTTCTCCTATGCCTGCCGTGCCCCTCGGGTTGTTATGCGTTCCACTGTGGTAGGCATCTCTTCCGGCAGGCTTGTATTAGCGCTGGCTCCTCCTGGTATAGGGGTATAGGGAGGAGTTACTTAGTGACCGCCTTCTCCTCCTATGCCTGCCGTGCCCCTCTTGGGTTGCTATGCGTTCCACTGTGGTAGGCATCTTTTCCGGCAGGCTTGTATTAGCGCTGGCTCCTCCTGGTATAGGGAGGAGTTACTTAGTGACCGCCTTCTCCTATGCCTGCCGTGCCCCTCTTGGGTTGCTATGCGTTCCACTGTGGTAGGCATCTCTTCCGGCAGGCTTGTATTAGCGCTGGCTGCTCCTCCTGGTATAGGGAGGAGTTACTTAGTGACCGCCTTCTTCTCCTATGCCTGCCGTGCCCCTCTTGGGTTGCTATGCGTTCCACTGTGGTAGGCATCTCTTCCGGCAGGCTTGTATTAGCGCTGGCTCCTCCTGGTATAGGGAGGAGTTACTTAGTGACCATGGTGACCGCCGCGTTCTCCTATGCCTGCCGTGCCCCTCTTGGGTTGTTATGCGTTCCACTGTGGTAGGCAACTCTTCCGGCAGGCTTGTATTAGCGCTGGCTCCTCCTGGTATAGGGAGGAGTTACTTAGTGACCGCCTTCTCCTCCTATGCCTGCCGTGCCCCTCTTGGGTTGCTATGCGTTCCACTGTGGTAGGCATCTTTTCCGGCAGGCTTGTATTAGCGCTGGCTCCTCCTGGTATAGGGAGGAGTTACTTAGTGACCGCCTTCTTCTCCTATGCCTGCCGTGCCCCTCTTGGGTTGCTATGCGTTCCACTGTGGTAGGCATCTCTACCGGCAGGCTTGTATTAGCGCTGGCTCCTCCTGGTATAGGGAGGAGTTACTTAGTGACCGCCGCGTTCTCCTATGCCTGCCGTGCCCCTCTTGGGTTGCTATGCGTTCCACTGTGGTAGGCATCTCTTCCGGCAGGCTTGTATTAGCGCTGGCTCCTCCTGGTATAGGGAGGAGTTACTTAGTGACCGCCGCGTTCTCCTATGCCTGCCGTGCCCCTCTTGGGTTGCTATGCGTTCCACTGTGGTAGGCATCTCTTCCGGCAGGCTTGTATTAGCGCTGGCTCCTCCTGGTATAGGGAGGAGTTACTTAGTGACCGCCGCGTTCTCCTATGCCTGCCGTGCCCCTCTTGGGTTGCTATGCGTTCCACTGTGGTAGGCATCTCTTCCGGCAGGCTTGTATTAGCGCTGGCTCCTCCTGGTATAGGGAGGAGTTACTTAGTGACCGCCTTCTTCTCCTATGCCTGCCGTGCCCCTCTTGGGTTGCTATTCGTTCCACTGTGGTAGGCATCTCTTCCGGCAGGCTTGTATTAGCGCTGGCTGCTCCTCCTGGTATAGGGAGGAGTTACTTAGTGACCGCCTTCTTCTCCTATGCCTGTCGTGCCCCTCTTGGGTTGCTATGCGTTCCACTGTGGTAGGCATCTCTTCCGGCAGGCTTGTATTAGCGCTGGCTCCTCCTGGTATAGGGAGGAGTTACTTAGTGACCATGGTGACCGCCTTCTTCTCCTATGCCTGCCGTGCCCCTCTTGGGTTGCTATGCGTTCCACTGTGGTAGGCATCTCTTACGGCAGGCTTGTATTAGCGCTGGCTCCTCCTGGTATAGGGAGGAGTTACTTAGTGACCATGGTGACCGCCGCGTTCTCCTATGCCTGCCGTGCCCCTCTTGGGTTGTTATGCGTTCCACTGTGGTAGGCATCTCTTCCGGCAGGCTTGTATTAGCGCTGGCTCCTCCTGGTATAGGAAGGAGTTACTTAGTGACCATGGTGACCGCCTTCTTCTCCTATGCCTGCCGTGCCCCTCTTGGGTTGCTATGCGTTCCACTGTGGTAGGCATCTCTTCCGGCAGGCTTGTATTAGCGCTGGCTCCTCCTGGTATAGGGAGGAGTTACTTAGTGACCTCCTTCTTCTCCTATGCCTGCCGTGCCCCTCTTGGGTTGCTATGCGTTCCACTGTGGTAGGCATCTCTTCCGGCAGGCTTGTATTAGCGCTGGCTGCTCCTCCTGGTATAGGGAGGAGTTACTTAGTGACCATGGTGACCGCCTTCTTCTCCTATGCCTGCCGTGCCCCTCTTGGGTTGCTATGCGTTCCACTGTGGTAGGCATCTCTTCCGGCAGGCTTGTATTAGCGCTGGCTCCTCCTGGTATAGGGAGGAGTTACTTAGTGTCCATGGTGACCGCCTTCTTCTCCTATGCCTGCCGTGCCCCTCTTGGGTTGCTATGCGTTCCACTGTGGTAGGCATCTCTTCCGGCAGGCTTGTATTAGCGCTGGCTCCTCCTGGTATAGGGAGGAGTTACTTAGTGACCGCCTTCTTCTCCTATGCCTGCCGTGCCCCTCTTGGGTTGCTATGCGTTCCACTGTGGTAGGCATCTCTTCCGGCAGGCTTGTATTAGCGCTGGCTCCTCCTGGTATAGGGAGGAGTTACTTAGTGACCATGGTGACCGCCTTCTTCTCCTATGCCTGCCGTGCCCCTCTTGGGTTGCTATGCGTTCCACTGTGGTAGGCATCTCTTCCGGCAGGCTTGTATTAGCGCTGGCTCCTCCTGGTATAGGGAGGAGTTACTTAGTGACCATGGTGACCGCCTTCTTCTCCTATGCCTGCCGTGCCCCTCTTGGGTTGCTATGCGTTCCACTGTGGTAGGCATCTCTTCCGGCAGGCTTGTATTAGCGCTGGCTCCTCCTGGTATAGGGAGGAGTTACTTAGTGACCATGGTGACCGCCGCGTTCTCCTTTGCCTGCCGTGCCCCTCTTGGGTTGCTATGCGTTCCACTGTGGTAGGCATCTCTTCCGGCAGGCTTGTATTAGCGCTGGCTCCTCCTGGTATAGGGAGGAGTTACTTAGTGACCGCCTTCTTCTCCTATGCCTGCCGTGCCCCTCTTGGGTTGCTATGCGTTCCACTGTGGTAGGCATCTCTTCCGGCAGGCTTGTATTAGCGCTGGCTCCTCCTGGTATAGGGAGGAGTTACTTAGTGACCATGGTGACCGCCTTCTTCTCCTATGCCTGCCGTGCCCCTCTTGGGTTGTTATGCGTTCCACTGTGGTAGTGTCGAGATTTCCATATGGCGGAATATCGTTTTTCCGATAAACTGAACTGTGTATGATCAGATACACATAGACCTAATAATTTCCTTTCCTTAGGTTACAGAAGACAAAGACTTCTTAATGTAGGGTGATTATAGGTTAACATATACATTGATCATTGAGAAAGGCAGAGCATATTTTAATATGGCGATGTAATGTTGCCATGCAAGGCTGACTTGTATGTGTCTCTAAAGGAAGGTCAGATGTTGAACAACAGGCAGTCAGCTGATGTGCTATTTGCAATGGGTAATCCCATTCACCTTACTGGGAACAATGATATCAGACCATTCTTTGTTTTAGGTCAAAACACTTGACAAGACAGCAAACAAGAGGAGTCTTAGAACAATGAAAGAGACAGACCAGGCCTTAACTAGCTTTTGTCGGTAAATGAACCAGTTTTTGTAAACAATGGCTCAGACCTGGCTGTATTTAATGCATAGAAGCCTTGGATGGAGGTTGTTTTCCTTGCACAATGTATGTGTTTCCAAGGTTCAGACACAAAAACAAAGCTGGGAAATATATTGACTGTGCTGTCAGCAATAGTTCATATTAAAAAGCATAAAGTTATATTACAATTCCCCATCTAGGTTAAGAAAACAGACAGCACATGTATGCATCAGTGCATAACAATTAAGAATGAATATAAAAAAAGGTTATGGCATTGTATATGTATTAATATAAAGATTATTTGAATGAATATATCCAGAATGATATAGAAATGTTATATGGTTACCAGTGTTGTATATTAAACAATGATGTTAGAGATATAAAACTCTGCAGACAGCACAATGTGTTATAATGAGAGATCCATGGTGGTTTTAAGTATGCCAATGATTTTTGGATCAAATCCAATCTATCTTAAATATGGTAGAAAAGGTCACTGTATAATAAATAATAACCAGTGATTCCAGCAAGGTCAGCTATCCATAGAGGAATTATAACATTGATTTATTCACTGTTGGGTTATAATAAAACATGATTTTTGTTTTTAGTTTGCCAAATATCCCAGTAAGTCTGTGATTAGTTAGCCAACAGCACCTACAAAGGGTGAAAGCCAGTATTACACTTGGGTTAAAGATTAGTCACAGAAAGCTCCCATTGGTCACTCCCACTGCCCAGTGATA
Organism: Hyperolius riggenbachi; assembly: GCF_040937935.1. NCBI lineage: Eukaryota > Metazoa > Chordata > Amphibia > Anura > Hyperoliidae > Hyperolius > Hyperolius riggenbachi. The sequence continues at coordinate 2,784,999 of NC_090649.1, read as the reverse complement.
GGCTAGAAGATTTAATCTCCTGGGCAGGACCATAGGTAGTGAGGGGAATAAGATGAGAGAAAGGATCAGACCATCAGGAGATCTGAGCAGACCAGGACATAGAGGATTCATGCCATCTGAACACAGCCACGCCTAAGAGGAACACGCCCAGAGGCCATCTTGGTGACTATACTTGAACCCAGTTCTGATTTTCTTGTTAGTTAGACGGCTTATTACGGCGCAGAATATCTGAACATATGATGTATTGATTGAATTTCATTGGTTGATATTTTAAAAAGGGGTGAACTTTTCCAAAGTTGCAAGTTGGAAACAACTCACCTAAGTTCTACCATATGTTCATTGATAACTGGCTGTTTAACTCAGTCTTGGATAAATAAAAAACTAAACCTTTCAAGCTACCTCCTCTAGATATTTTGATACTTTGCCGCAGCATGTGCAAGCCACACCTAACCAAGTTTAGGACGACTCAATAGATATTTTATTCCAAAATTATATATATGTTACCCGCTTGCTCTGTGTAGTAACACAGACCAGCGGAGGTTAAAGTGCAGACAGAGGGAAAATTCCTGTCACTTATAGTTGATTGCATAGCGATTGTGGGGCAACGCCCAGTCGTCAGATCCATTGAGTCATCCTAAATTTGTTATATTGAATGGTATAGCTGACATCAGCCAGTTTATTTTGGATAGCACATTTTTTTTTTTGATTTTGGACTGCGCAATTTTGATTTTTGATAGCCACCATTTTGTTTTTGATAGCCACCATTTTGTTTTTGATAGCCACCATTTTGTTTTTGATAGCAGCCATTTTGATTTTGATAACAGCCATTTTGTTGTCGTTCAATTCATCCATTTTGTCTCCAGAGACCCTGTGGTAAATTGAGTAACAGGGCCGACGGCCATATTTGATGAGTCATAACTCTGCACTGTATTTGAGTTGACTGCTAATTGGTTTAAGCCTTTTGTATTGGTGAATAAGTATAATAACATTTTGATGTTTTACTGAAATTATTATCCAGCTCATTGCTTATTATAAGAATGACCTTATGAGTTTTGTTTTATATCAAAAGTGCAATATTATATTGTTTTGATATTGTAATATTTATTCGATATTAAATTGATATTTTTATAAATTGGTCTGCGTTTATTTGCATGTTTAAACCAGTACTGTAAAACCTCGGAAAACAAGCTCACACAGTTAGGCGTATGTTTGTATTTTAGCTCCTCCTATTTTCCCAGGAGCGTTACATTTACATTTTTGATTTTATATTTATTTTTAAACAAGTTATACAAACATTGACAAAACGCCCGACAGTAGGCATCTCTTCCGGCAGGCTTGTATTAGCGCTGGCTCCTCCTGGTATAGGGAGGAGTTACTTAGTGACCGCCGCGTTCTCCTATGCCTGCCGTGCCCCTCTTGGGTTGCTATGCGTTCCACTGTGGTAGGCATCTCTTCCGGCAGGCTTGTATTAGCGCTGGCTCCTCCTGGTATAGGGAGGAGTTACTTAGTGACCGCCGCGTTCTCCTATGCCTGCCGTGCCCCTCTTGGGTTGCTATGCGTTCCACTGTGGTAGGCATCTCTTCCGGCAGGCTTGTATTAGCGCTGGCTCCTCCTGGTATAGGGAGGAGTTACTTAGTGACCGCCGCGTTCTCCTATGCCTGCCGTGCCCCTCTTGGGTTGCTATGCGTTCCACTGTGGTAGGCATCTCTTCCGGCAGGCTTGTATTAGCGCTGGCTCCTCCTGGTATAGGGAGGAGTTACTTAGTGACCATGGTGACCGCCTTCTTCTCCTATGCCTGCCGTATTCCTCTTGGGTTGCTATGCGTTCCACTGTGGTAGGCATCTCTTCCGGCAGGCTTGTATTAGCGCTGGCTCCTCCTGGTATAGGGAGGAGTTACTTAGTGACCGCCTTCTTCTCCTATGCCTGCCGTGCCCCTCTTGGGTTGCTATGCGTTCCACTGTGGTAGGCATCTCTTCCGGCAGGCTTGTATTAGCGCTGGCTCCTCCTGGTATAGGGAGGAGTTACTTAGTGACCATGGTGACCGCCGCGTTCTCCTATGCCTGCCGTGCCCCTCTTGGGTTGTTATGCGTTCCACTGTGGTAGGCAACTCTTCCGGCAGGCTTGTATTAGCGCTGGCTCCTCCTGGTATAGGGAGGAGTTACTTAGTGACCGCCTTCTCCTCCTATGCCTGCCGTGCCCCTCTTGGGTTGCTATGCGTTCCACTGTGGTAGGCATCTTTTCCGGCAGGCTTGTATTAGCGCTGGCTCCTCCTGGTATAGGGAGGAGTTACTTAGTGACCGCCTTCTTCTCCTATGCCTGCCGTGCCCCTCTTGGGTTGCTATGCGTTCCACTGTGGTAGGCATCTCTACCGGCAGGCTTGTATTAGCGCTGGCTCCTCCTGGTATAGGGAGGAGTTACTTAGTGACCGCCTTCTTCTCCTATGCCTGCCGTGCCCCTCTTGGGTTGCTATGCGTTCCACTGTGGTAGGCATCTCTTCCGGCAGGCTTGTATTAGCGCTGGCTCCTCCTGGTATAGGGAGGAGTTACTTAGTGACCGCCGCGTTCTCCTATGCCTGCCGTGCCCCTCTTGGGTTGCTATGCGTTCCACTGTGGTAGGCATCTCTTCCGGCAGGCTTGTATTAGCGCTGGCTCCTCCTGGTATAGGGAGGAGTTACTTAGTGACCGCCGCGTTCTCCTATGCCTGCCGTGCCCCTCTTGGGTTGCTATGCGTTCCACTGTGGTAGGCATCTCTTCCGGCAGGCTTGTATTAGCGCTGGCTCCTCCTGGTATAGGGAGGAGTTACTTAGTGACCGCCTTCTTCTCCTATGCCTGCCGTGCCCCTCTTGGGTTGCTATTCGTTCCACTGTGGTAGGCATCTCTTCCGGCAGGCTTGTATTAGCGCTGGCTCCTCCTGGTATAGGGAGGAGTTACTTAGTGACCATGGTGACCGCCTTCTTCTCCTATGCCTGCCGTGCCCCTCTTGGGTTGCTATGCGTTCCACTGTGGTAGGCATCTCTTCCGGCAGGCTTGTATTAGCGCTGGCTCCTCCTGGTATAGGGAGGAGTTACTTAGTGACCATGGTGACCGCCGCGTTCTCCTATGCCTGCCGTGCCCCTCTTGGGTTGTTATGCGTTCCACTGTGGTAGGCATCTCTTCCGGCAGGCTTGTATTAGCGCTGGCTCCTCCTGGTATAGGAAGGAGTTACTTAGTGACCATGGTGACCGCCTTCTTCTCCTATGCCTGCCGTGCCCCTCTTGGGTTGCTATGCGTTCCACTGTGGTAGGCATCTCTTCCGGCAGGCTTGTATTAGCGCTGGCTCCTCCTGGTATAGGGAGGAGTTACTTAGTGACCTCCTTCTTCTCCTATGCCTGCCGTGCCCCTCTTGGGTTGCTATGCGTTCCACTGTGGTAGGCATCTCTTCCGGCAGGCTTGTATTAGCGCTGGCTGCTCCTCCTGGTATAGGGAGGAGTTACTTAGTGACCATGGTGACCGCCTTCTTCTCCTATGCCTGCCGTGCCCCTCTTGGGTTGCTATGCGTTCCACTGTGGTAGGCATCTCTTCCGGCAGGCTTGTATTAGCGCTGGCTCCTCCTGGTATAGGGAGGAGTTACTTAGTGACCATGGTGACCGCCTTCTTCTCCTATGCCTGCCGTGCCCCTCTTGGGTTGCTATGCGTTCCACTGTGGTAGGCATCTCTTCCGGCAGGCTTGTATTAGCGCTGGCTCCTCCTGGTATAGGGAGGAGTTACTTAGTGACCGCCTTCTTCTCCTATGCCTGCCGTGCCCCTCTTGGGTTGCTATGCGTTCCACTGTGGTAGGCATCTCTTCCGGCAGGCTTGTATTAGCGCTGGCTCCTCCTGGTATAGGGAGGAGTTACTTAGTGACCATGGTGACCGCCTTCTTCTCCTATGCCTGCCGTGCCCCTCTTGGGTTGCTATGCGTTTCACTGTGGTAGGCATCTCTTCCGGCAGGCTTGTATTAGCGCTGGCTCCTCCTGGTATAGGGAGGAGTTACTTAGTGACCATGGTGACCGCCTTCTTCTCCTATGCCTGCCGTGCCCCTCTTGGGTTGTTATGCGTTCCACTGTGGTAGGCATCTCTTCCGGCAGGCTTGTATTAGCGCTGGCTCCTCCTGGTATAGGGAGGAGTTACTTAGTGACCACCGCGTTCTCCTATGCCTGCCGTGCCCCTCTTGGGTTGCTATGCGTTCCACTGTGGTAGGCATCTCTTCCGGCAGGCTTGTATTAGCGCTGGCTCCTCCTGGTATAGGGAGGAGTTACTTAGTGACCATGGTGACCGCCTTCTTCTCCTATGCCTGCCGTGTTCCTCTTGGGTTGCTATGCGTTCCACTGTGGTAGGCATCTCTTCCGGCAGGCTTGTATTAGCGCTGGCTCCTCCTGGTATAGGGAGGAGTTACTTAGTGACCGCCTTCTTCTCCTATGCCTGCCGTGCCCCTCTTGGGTTGCTATGCGTTCCACTGTGGTAGGCATCTCTTCCGGCAGGCTTGTATTAGCGCTGGCTGCTCCTCCTGGTATAGGGAGGAGTTACTTAGTGACCGCCTTCTTCTCCTATGCCTGCCGTGCCCCTCTTGGGTTGCTATGCGTTCCACTGTGGTAGGCATCTCTTCCGGCAGGCTTGTATTAGCGCTGGCTCCTCCTGGTATAGGGAGGAGTTACTTAGTGACCATGGTGACCGCCTTCTTCTCCTATGCCTGCCGTGCCCCTCTTGGGTTGCTATGCGTTCCACTGTGGTAGGCATCTCTTCCGGCAGGCTTGTATTAGCGCTGGCTCCTCCTCCTGGTATAGGGAGGAGTTACTTAGTGACCGCCTTCTTCTCCTATGCCTGCCGTGCCCCTCTTGGGTTGCTATGCGTTCCACTGTGGTAGGCATCTCTTCCGGCAGGCTTGTATTAGCGCTGGCTCCTCCTGGTATAGGGAGGAGTTACTTAGTGACCATGGTGACCGCCGCGTTCTCCTATGCCTGCCGTGCCCCTCTTGGGTTGTTATGCGTTCCACTGTGGTAGGCAACTCCTCCGGCAGGCTTGTATTAGCGCTGGCTCCTCCTGGTATAGGGAGGAGTTACTTAGTGACCGCCTTCTCCTCCTATGCCTGCCGTGCCCCTCTTGGGTTGCTATGCGTTCCACTGTGGTAGGCATCTTTTCCGGCAGGCTTGTATTAGCGCTGGCTCCTCCTGGTATAGGGAGGAGTTACTTAGTGACCGCCTTCTTCTCCTATGCCTGCCGTGCCCCTCTTGGGTTGCTATGCGTTCCACTGTGGTAGGCATCTCTTCCGGCAGGCTTGTATTAGCGCTGGCTCCTCCTGGTATAGGGAGGAGTTACTTAGTGACCGCCGCGTTCTCCTATGCCTGCCGTGCCCCTCTTGGGTTGCTATGCGTTCCACTGTGGTAGGCATCTCTTCCGGCAGGCTTGTATTAGCGCTGGCTCCTCCTGGTATAGGGAGGAGTTACTTAGTGACCGCCTTCTTCTCCTATGCCTGCCGTGCCCCTCTTGGGTTGCTATGCGTTCCACTGTGGTAGGCATCTCTTCCGGCAGGCTTGTATTAGCGCTGGCTCCTCCTGGTATAGGGAGGAGTTACTTAGTGACCGCCTTCTCCTCCTATGCCTGCCGTGCCCCTCTTGGGTTGCTATGCGTTCCACTGTGGTAGGCATCTCTTCCGGCAGGCTTGTATTAGCGCTGGCTCCTCCTGGTATAGGAAGGAGTTACTTAGTGACCGCCGCGTTCTCCTATGCCTGCCGTGCCCCTCTTGGGTTGCTATGCGTTCCACTGTGGTAGGCATCTCTTCCGGCAGGCTTGTATTAGCGCTGGCTCCTCCTGGTATAGGGAGGAGTTACTTAGTGACCGCCTTCTTCTCCTATGCCTGCCGTGCCCCTCTTGGGTTGCTATGCGTTCCACTGTGGTAGGCATCTCTTCCGGCAGGCTTGTATTAGCGCTGGCTCCTCCTGGTATAGGGAGGAGTTACTTAGTGACCGCCTTCTCCTCCTATGCCTGCCGTGCCCCTCTTGGGTTGTTATGCGTTCCACTGTGGTAGGCATCTCTTCCGGCAGGCTTGTATTAGCGCTGGCTCCTCCTGGTATAGGGAGGAGTTACTTAGTGACCGCCTCCTTCTCCTATGCCTGCCGTGCCCCTCTTGGGTTGCTATGCGTTCCACTGTGGTAGGCATCTCCTCCGGCAGGCTTGTATTAGCGCTGGCTCCTCCTGGTATAGGGAGGAGTTACTTAGTGACCGCCTTCTCCTCCTATGCCTGCCGTGCCCCTCTTGGGTTGTTATGCGTTCCACTGTGGTAGGCATCTCTTCCGGCAGGCTTGTATTAGCGCTGGCTCCTCCTGGTATAGGGAGGAGTTACTTAGTGACCGCCTCCTTCTCCTATGCCTGCCGTGCCCCTCTTGGGTTGCTATGCGTTCCACTGTGGTAGGCATCTCTTCCGGCAGGCTTGTATTAGCGCTGGCTCCTCCTGGTATAGGGAGGAGTTACTTAGTGACCATGGTGACCGTCTTCTTCTCCTATGCCTGCCGTGCCCCTCTTGGGTTGTTATGCGTTCCACTGTGGTAGGCATCTCTTCCGGCAGGCTTGTATTAGCGCTGGCTGCTCCTCCTGGTATAGGGAGGAGTTACTTAGTGACCGCCTTCTTCTCCTATGCCTGCCGTGCCCCTCTTGGGTTGCTATGCGTTCCACTGTGGTAGGCATCTCTTCCGGCAGGCTTGTATTAGCGCTGGCTCCTCCTGGTATAGGGAGGAGTTACTTAGTGACCATGGTGACCGCCGCGTTCTCCTTTGCCTGCCGTGTCCTTTTGGTTGGCGCATTGTTGCGCCAACGTCATCTTTGGGCGCAGGCGATGCGCTCCAGCGTGGTTGCCGCACTCTTCCTTTGTTGGCGTATTGCCGTGCTGATGTTGGTTTTGGGCGCACATGATGCGCTCCAACGCGGTCACGTTGGGAAGTGTCGCAGGCTTCTACAATTGGCTGACTGCTTGCGCATGCGTATAGTTTCCATCAGGAGGCCGAGTACGATATTTAAACAGCGCTGGACGCCATTATTCATAGGGCTTCCATCATAGCAGCGTCTTCATAGTACGCCTTGGGAAGGTAAGTATATATATCCTTTTTGGATTACTTCTTTTATTTAGGGGACAATTTATAATAGTTATGTTGTTCCTATGTGGGACCGTTTGTATATGGGGTCCATCTTACAAATGGTAATATATGATGCATAGATGCATTTGCCCTGTTCTATTTTGATTGTGTATACTTAGTATAAGCTGATGCTATATGTATATGGGCTCTCTCCGGGCACTATATGTTGAGGCATGGTTATAGCACTTAGTATAAGCTGATGCTATATGTATATGGGCTCTCTCTGGGCACTATATGTTGAGGCATGGTTATAGCACTTAGTATAAGCTGATGCTATATGTATATGGGCTCTCTCCGGGCACTATATGTTGAGGCATGGTTATAGCACTTAGTATAAGCTGATGCTATATGTATATGGGCTCTCTCTGGGCACTATATGTTGAGGCATGGTTATAGCACTTAGTATAAGCTGATGCTATATGTATATGGGCTCTCTCTGGGCACTATATGTTGAGGCATGGTTATAGCACTTAGTATAAGCTGATGCTATATGTATATGGGCTCTCTCTGGGCACTATATGTTGAGGCATGGTTATAGCACTTAGTATAAGCTGATGCTATATGTATATGGGCTCTCTCCGGGCACTATATGTTGAGGCATGGTTATAGCACTTAGTATAAGCTGATGCTATATGTATATGGGCTCTCTCTGGGCACTATATGTTGAGGCATGGTTATAGCACTTAGTATAAGCTGATGCTATATGTATATGGGCTCTCTCCGGGCACTATATGTTGAGGCATGGTTATAGCACTTAGTATAAGCTGATGCTATATGTATATGGGCTCTCTCTGGGCACTATATGTTGAGGCATGGTTATAGCACTTAGTATAAGCTGATGCTATATGTATATGGGCTCTCTCTGGGCACTATATGTTGAGGCATGGTTATAGCACTTAGTATAAGCTGATGCTATATGTATATGGGCTCTCTCTGGGCACTATATGTTGAGGCATGGTTATAGCACTTAGTATAAGCTGATGCTATATGTATATGGGCTCTCTCCGGGCACTATATGTTGAGGCATGGTTATAGCACTTAGTATAAGCTGATGCTATATGTATATGGGCTCTCTCCGGGCACTATATGTTGAGGCATGGTTATAGCACTTAGTATAAGCTGATGCTATATGTATATGGGCTCTCTCCGGGCACTATATGTTGAGGCATGGTTATAGCACTTAGTATAAGCTGATGCTATATGTATATGGGCTCTCTCTGGGCACTATATGTTGAGGCATGGTTATAGCACTTAGTATAAGCTGATGCTATATGTATATGGGCTCTCTCTGGGCACTATATGTTGAGGCATGGTTATAGCACTTAGTATAAGCTGATGCTATATGTATATGGGCTCTCTCTGGGCACTATATGTTGAGGCATGGTTATAGCACTTAGTATAAGCTGATGCTATATGTATATGGGCTCTCTCCGGGCACTATATGTTGAGGCATGGTTATAGCACTTAGTATAAGCTGATGCTATATGTATATGGGCTCTCTCCGGGCACTATATGTTGAGGCATGGTTATAGCACTTAGTATAAGCTGATGCTATATGTATATGGGCTCTCTCCGGGCACTATATGTTGAGGCATGGTTATAGCACTTAGTATAAGCTGATGCTATATGTATATGGGCTCTCTCTGGGCACTATATGTTGAGGCATGGTTATAGCACTTAGTATAAGCTGATGCTATATGTATATGGGCTCTCTCTGGGCACTATATGTTGAGGCATGGTTATAGCACTTAGTATAAGCTGATGCTATATGTATATGGGCTCTCTCTGGGCACTATATGTTGAGGCATGGTTATAGCACTTAGTATAAGCTGATGCTATATGTATATGGGCTCTCTCTGGGCACTATATGTTGAGGCATGGTTTTATACTTGTGGCCTGTACTGTATGGACTTTTTATGTGTATACTTTCAGGCCATATTGTGCATCAGGTGGGTTCAGATGCCTGCTCCATTTTTCTGGCCTCCATATCCTTTGACTGAGCCATACAGGTTTGTTCTTTTGTACTTTATGTGGGTGTATGCGTGCACGTCCATATGTATATGTGTATGCGTGCACGTCCATATGTATATGTGTATGCGTGCACGTCCATATGTATATGTGTATGCGTGCACGTCCATATGTATATGTGTATGCGTGCACGTCCATATGTATATGTGTATGCGTGCACGTCCATATGTATATGTGTATGCGTGCACGTCCATATGTATATGTGTATGCGTGCACGTCCATATGTATATGTGTATGCGTGCACGTCCATATGTATAGGTGTATGCGTGCACGTCCATATGTATAGGTGTATGCGTGCACGTCCATATGTATAGGTGTATGCGTGCACGTCCATATGTATAGGTGTATGCGTGCACGTCCATATGTATAGGTGTATGCGTGCACGTCCATATGTATAGGTGTATGCGTGCACGTCCATATGTATAGGTGTATGCGTGCACGTCCATATGTATAGGTGTATGCGTGCACGTCCATATGTATATGTGTATGCGTGCACGTCCATATGTATATGTGTATGCGTGCACGTCCATATGTATATGTGTATGCGTGCACGTCCATATGTATATGTGTATGCGTGCACGTCCATATGTATATGTGTATGCGTGCACGTCCATATGTATATGTGTATGCGTGCACGTCCATATGTATATGTGTATGCGTGCACGTCCATATGTATATGTGTATGCGTGCACGTCCATATGTATATGTGTATGCGTGCACGTCCATATGTATATGTGTATGCGTGCACGTCCATATGTATATGTGTATGCGTGCACGTCCATATGTATATGTGTATGCGTGCACGTCCATATGTATATGTGTATGCGTGCACGTCCATATGTATATGTGTATGCGTGCACGTCCATATGTATATGTGTATGCGTGCACGTCCATATGTATATGTGTATGCGTGCACGTCCATATGTATATGTGTATGCGTGCACGTCCATATGTATAGGTATATGCGTGCATGTCCATATGTATATGTGTATGCGTGCACGTCCATATGTATATGTGTATGCGTGCACGTCCATATGTATATGTGTATGCGTGCACGTCCATATGTATAGGTATATGCGTGCATGTCCATATGTATATGTGTATGCGTGCACGTCCATATGTATATGTGTATGCGTGCACGTCCATATGTATATGTGTATGCGTGCACGTCCATATGTATATGTGTATGCGTGCACGTCCATATGTATATGTGTATGCGTGCACGTCCATATGTATATGTGTATGCGTGCACGTCCATATGTATATGTGTATGCGTGCACGTCCATATGTATATGTGTATGCGTGCACGTCCATATGTATATGTGTATGCGTGCACGTCCATATGTATATGTGTATGCGTGCACGTCCATATGTATATGTGTATGCGTGCACGTCCATATGTATATGTGTATGCGTGCACGTCCATATGTATAGGTATATGCGTGCATGTCCATATGTATATGTGTATGCGTGCACGTCCATATGTATATGTGTATGCGTGCACGTCCATATGTATATGTGTATGCATGCACGTCCATATGTATCTGTGTATGCGTGCACGTCCATATGTATATGTGTATGCGTGCATGTCCATATGTGTATGTGTATGCGTGCACGTCCATATGTATATGTGTATGCATGCACGTCCATATGTATATGTGTATGCGTGCACGTCCATATGTGTATGTGTATGCGTGCACGTCCATATGTATATGTGTATGCATGCATGTCCATATGTATATGTGTATGCATGCATGTCCATATGTATCTGTGTATGCGTGCACGTCCATATGTATATGTGTATGCGTGCACGTCCATATGTATATGTGTGTGCGTGCACGTCCATATGTATATGTGTATGCATGCATGTCCATATGTATATGTGTATGCGTGCACGTCCATATGTGTATGTGTATGCGTGCACGTCCATATGTATATGTGTATGCATGCATGTCCATATGTATCTGTATGTACATCTAAATGTATTGTTGGATATCTGATATCTTGATATTCTGGTGGCATTTTAGTGTTTTTTCTTGTTTATTACTCAGGATTTTATCCACTCTTTGGTGTACAGAATATTTTCTTGGGCAAGCGCATGGATATATGGACTGATATTTACTAGTCCATGGCGCAGGCTCCTTTGGTGGCTGTTTTTTCTTAAATGGTTCTCTTTGAGGAAAGTGATTCTTTAGATCTCTTGGTGGCGAGCCTCTGTAGTATCTGTTTTATGGTTTCTGTGATCTTGTAGGATCTAAAATCTCTACTTTATAACACATTTTTCATCTGGTATGTGGGTTCACAGAATTTGATTGAAGCAGGTGTAACACATACCATTCATCACTTTGCTGGGTTTCTTCCTCTCCGTTTGAAATGCTGGTATAGAATTATGATTTTAATGTATTTTTCCTCTACTGTTTATTTTTTAGAACTTTGTGTTACGGCCTGATGAAGGGCATACGTATCATATAGACAGCCCGACACCAACATGTGTCGTTGCCTCTAAAGACACAATGCTCATTTAAGGTTACAACTAAGTCAAGCCAGAATATAATTCTTATCAGCTCCATCAGCTTCAGTTTTTTGATGTACCATTCATTATATGAAAACCAACTATGTGGAAGTGAAGAAACCTTTAATGTTTTTGTCTTACGTGTTAATAAAGTTTTTCTACAAAGTTTTGATACTATAAGATTGCACTTTAGTTCCTCGTTTTTTGAACTTAACTCCTTTTCTATAACGTAATTAAGGTCACACCTGGAACAAGCATGCAGCCAGCAGAGTCACACCTGGAACAAGCATGCAGCCAGTGCAGTCACACCTGGAACAAGCATGCAGCCAGCGGAGTCACACCTGGAACAAGCATGCAGCCAGCAGAGTCACACCTGGAACAAGCATGCAGCCAGTGCAGTCACACCTGGAACAAGCATGCAGCCAGCGGAGTCACACCTGGAACAAGCATGCAGCCAGCAGAGTCACCCCTGGAACAAGCATGCAGCCAGCAGAGTCACACCTGGAACAAGCATGCAGCCAGTGCAGTCACACCTGGAACAAGCATGCAGCCAGCGGAGTCACACCTGGAACAAGCATGCAGCCAGCAGAGTCACACCTGGAACAAGCATGCAGCCAGCGGAGTCACACCTGGAACAAGCATGCAGCCAGCGGAGTCACACCTGGAACAAGCATGCAGCCAGCAGAGTCACACCTGGAACAAGCATGCAGCCAGCGGAGTCACACCTGGAACAAGCATGCAGCCAGCGGAGTCACACCTGGAACAAGCATGCAGCCAGCAGAGTCACACCTGGAACAAGCATGCAGCCAGCGGAGTCACACCTGGAACAAGCATGCAGCCAGCAGAGTCACACCTGGAACAAGCATGCAGCCAGCAGAGTCACACCTGGAACAAGCATGCATCCAGTGGGGTCACACCTGGAACCAGCTTGCAGCCAGCAGAGTCACACCTGGAACAAGCATGCAGCCGGCGGAGTCACACCTGGAACAAGCATGCAGCCAGCAGAGTCACACCTGGAACAATCATGCAGCCAGCAGAGTCACACCTGGAACAAGCATGCAGCCAGCGGAGTCACACCTGGGACAAGCATGCAGCCAGCAGAGTCACACCTGGAACAAGCTTGCAGCCAGCAGAGTCACACCTGGAACAAGCATGCAGCCAGCAGAGTCACACCTGGAACAAGCTTGCAGCCAGCAGAGTCACACCTGGAACAAGCATGCATCCAGTGGGGTCACACCTGGAACCAGCTTGCAGCCAGCAGAGTCACACCTGGAACAAGCATGCGGCCAGCAGAGTCACACCTGGAACAATCATGCAGCCAGCAGAGTCACACCTGGAACAAGCATGCAGCCAGCAGAGTCACACCTGGAACAAGCATGCATCCAGTGGGGTCACACCTGGAACCAGCTTGCAGCCAGCAGAGTCACACCTGGAACAAGCATGCAGCCAGCGGAGTCACACCTGGAACAAGCATGCAGCCAGCGGAGTCACACCTGGAACAATCATGCAGCCAGCAGAGTCACACCTGGAACAAGCATGCAGCCAGCAGAGTCACACCTGGAACAAGCATGCATCCAGTGGGGTCACACCTGGAACCAGCTTGCAGCCAGCAGAGTCACACCTGGAACAAGCATGCAGCCGGCGGAGTCACACCTGGAACAAGCATGCAGCCGGCGGAGTCACACCTGGAACAAGCATGCAGCCAGCAGAGTCACACCTGGAACAATCATGCAGCCAGCAGAGTCACACCTGGAACAAGCATGCAGCCAGCAGAGTCACACCTGGAACAAGCATGCAGCCAGCAGAGTCACACCTGGAACAAGCATGCATCCAGTGGGGTCACACCTGGAACCAGCTTGCAGCCAGAAGAGTCACACCTGGAACAAGCATGCGGCCAGCAGAGTCACACCTGGAACAATCATGCAGCCAGCAGAGTCACACCTGGAACAAGCATGCAGCCAGCAGAGTCAACCCTGGAACAAGCATGCAGCCAGTGCAGTCACACCTGGAACCAGCATGCAGCCAGCAGAGTCACACATGGAACAAGCATGCAGCCAGCGGAGTCACACATGGAACAAGCATGCAGCCAGCGGAGTCACACATGGAACAAGCATGCAGCCAGCGGAGTCACACCTGGAACAAGCATGCAGCCAGCGGAGTCAAACCTGGGACAAGAATGCAGCCAGCGGAGTCACACCTGGAACAATCATGCAGCCAGCAGAGTCACACCTGGAACAAGCATGCAGCCGGCGGAGTCACACCTGGAACAAGCATGCAGCCAGCGGAGTCACACCTGGAACAAGCATGCAGCCAGCAGAGTCACACCTGGAACAAGCATGCAGCCAGCGGAGTCACACCTGGAACAAGCATGCAGCCAGCAGAGTCACACCTGGAACAAGCATGCAGCCAGTGCAGTCACACCTGGAACAAGCATGCAGCCAGTGCAGTCACACCTGGAACCAGCATGCAGCCAGCAGAGTCACACATGGAACAAGCATGCAGCCAGCGGAGTCACACCTGGAACAAGCATGCAGCCAGCGGAGTCACACCTGGAACAAGCATGCAGCCAGTGGAGTCACACCTGGAACAAGCATGCAGCCAGCGGAGTCACCCCTGGAACAAGCATGCAGCCAGCAGAGTCACACCTGGAACAAGCATGCAGCCAGTGCAGTCACACCTGGAACCAGCATGCAGCCAGCGGAGTCACACCTGGAACCAGCATTCAGCCAGCGGAGTCACACCTGGAACAAGCATGCAGCCAGTCACGCCTGCAGAACAGTGAGCAGTACTTACAATTCCATAGTAACCTCAGCGGAGTGCCACACAGGAAGCATGATGCTGTTGTGGAATCCGTTCTCTGCCTTGCCTCTGGGCTGTGGATACGGCTTCTGGGGGAGACAAACACAGCATTGTGCCTCAGCACAAGATATACAGGCGGAAAGGGGGAGGGGAGGGGCAGGGTGTAGTCACAAACCCTGCTCCGTGCCAATACCCCACAATACACTTTAACAACACAATCTACACGCATGTACCATGCACTTATTAACACATATACCCTACACACTTACTAACACATATACCTTACACACTTACTAACACGTATACCTTACACACTTACTAACACGTATACCTTACACACTTACTAACACACATACCTTACACACTTACTAACACGTATACCTTACACACTTACTAACACGTATACCTTACACACTTACTAACACACATACCTTACACACTATCACAAATACCTTACACACTAACACGTACACCTTATACCATAACACATATACCTTACACACTAACACATGTACCTTACACACTAACACAAATACCTTACACACTAACACATGTACCTTACACACTAACACAAATACCTTACACACTAACACATGTACCTTACACACTAACACAAATACCTTACACACTATCACAAATACCTTACACACTAACACGTACACCTTATACACTAACACATATACCTTACACACTTACTAACACATATACCTTAGACACTAACACATATACCCTACACACTAACACATATACCTTACACACTTACTAACACATATACCTTACACACTTACTAACACATATACCTTACACACTTACTAACACACATACCTTACACACTAACACATATACCTTACACACTTACTAACATATATACCTTACACACTAACACATATACCTTACACACTTACTAACACATATGCCTTACACACTTACTAACACACATACCTTACACACTAACACGTACACCTTATACACTAACACATATACCTTACACACTAACTCATATACCTTACACACTAACACATGTACCTTACACACTAACACAAATACCTTACACACTAACACATGTACCTTACACACTAACACAAATACCTTACACACTATCACAAATACCTTACACACTAACACGTACACCTTATACACTAACACATATACCTTACACACTTACTAACACATATACCTTACACACTAACACATATACCCTACACACTAACACATATACCTTACACACTTACTAACACATATACCTTACACACTTACTAACACATATACCTTACACACTAACACATATACCTTACACACTTACTAACATATATACCTTACACACTAACACATATACCTTACACACTTACTAACACATATACCTTACACACTTACTAACACACATACCTTACACACTATAACAAATACCTTACACACTAACACGTACACCTTATACACTAACACATATACCTTACACACTAACTCATATACCTTACACACTAACACATGTACCTTACACA
Organism: Hyperolius riggenbachi; assembly: GCF_040937935.1. NCBI lineage: Eukaryota > Metazoa > Chordata > Amphibia > Anura > Hyperoliidae > Hyperolius > Hyperolius riggenbachi. Next base: position 2,769,017 of record NC_090649.1, on the reverse strand, counting down.
CTAACACAAATACCTTACACACTAACACATGTACCTTACACACTAACACAAATACCTTACACACTATCACAAATACCTTACACACTAACACGTACACCTTATACACTAACACATATACCTTACACACTTACTAACACATATACCTTACACACTAACACATATACCCTACACACTAACACATATACCTTACACACTAACACATATACCTTACACACTTACTAACACATATACCTTACACACTAACACATATACCTTACACACTTACTAACATATATACCTTACACACTAACACATATACCTTACACACTTACTAACACATATACCTTACACACTATCACAAATACCTTACACACTAACACGTACACCTTATACACTAACACATATACCTTACACACTAACTCATATACCTTACACACTAACACATGTACCTTACACACTAACACAAATACCTTACACACTAACACATGTACCTTACACACTAACACAAATACCTTACACACTATCACAAATACCTTACACACTAACACGTACACCTTATACACTAACACATATACCTTACACACTTACTAACACATATACCTTACACACTAACACATATACCCTACACACTAACACATATACCTTACACACTTACTAACACATATACCTTACACACTAACACATGTACCTTACACACTAACACATATACCTTACACACTAACACATATACATCACACACTAACACATATACTTTACACACTAACACTTATACCTTACACACTAACACTTATACCTTACACACTAACACATATACCTTACACACTTACTAACACATATACCTTACACACTAACACATGTACCTTACACACTAACACATGTACCTTACACACTAACACAAATACCTTACACACTATCACAAATACCTTACACACTAACACGTACACCTTATACACTAACACATATACCTTACACACTTACTAACACATATACCTTACACACTAACACATATACCTTACACACTAACACATACACCTTATACACTAACACATAAACTTTACACACTAACACATATACCTTACACACTAACACATATACCTTACACACTAACACATACACCTTACACACTTACTAACATACACCTTACACACTAACACATATATACCTTACACACTAACACATATACCTTACACACTAACACATATACCCTACACACTAACACATATACCTTACACACTTACTAACACATATACCTTACACACTAACACATGTACCTTACACACTAACACATATACCTTACACACTTACTAACACATATACCTTACACACTAACACATATACCTTACACACTAACATACCTTACACACTAACACATACCTTACACACTAACACATATACCTTACACACTTACTAACACATATACCTTACACACTTACTAACACATATACCTTACACACTTACTAACACGTATACCTTACACACTAACACATATACCTTACACACTAACACATATACCTGACACACTAACACATATACCCTACACACTAACACATATATTCTACAAACTAACACATATACCTTACACACTAACACATATACCTTACACACGAACACATATACCTTACACACGAACACATATAGCTTACACACGAACGCATATACCTTACACACTTACTAACACGTATACCTTACACACTTACTAACACACATACCTAACACACAAACACATATACCTTACACACTAACACATATACCTTACACACTTACTAACATATATACCTTACACACTAACACATATACCTTACACACTTACTAACACGTATACCTTACACACTTACTAACACGTATACCTTACACACTTACTAACACGTATACCTTACACACTAACACATATACCTTACACACTAACACATACACCTTACACACTAACACATACACCTTACACACTAACACATATACTTTACACACTAACACATATACCTTACACACTAACACAAATACCTTACACAATAACACATATACCTTACACACTAACACATACACCTTACACACTAATACATATACCTTACACACTTACTAACTACATATACTGTACACACTAACACACACACTTTACACACTAACACATATACCTTACACACTAACACATATACCTTACACACTAACACATACACCTTACACACTAACACATATACCTTACACACTTACTAACACATATAAATTACACACTTACACACATAATTTACACACTAACTACATATACTGTACACACTAACACAAATATCTTACACATTAACATATACCTTACACAATAACACATATACCTTACACACTAACACATGTACCCTACACACTAACACATATATACCTTACACACTTACTAACTACATATACTGTACACACTAACACACATACTTTACACACTAACATATATACCTTACACACTAACACATATACCTTACACACTAACACATATACCTTACACACTAACACATAAATTACACACTTACACACATACTTTACACACTAACACATATACCTTACACACTAACACATATACCTTACACACTTACTAACTCATATACCTTACACACTAACACATATACCTTACACACTAACACATATAACTTACACACTAACACATATACTTTGGGTAAGTAAGTCAGGCTAGTGGGGTGAGTGGGTGGGTAAGTCGGTCAGGCTGGAGGCTAGTGTGGTGGGTGAGTGGGTAGGTAGGTCAGACTAGTGGCTAGTGGGGTGGGTAGGTAGGCCAGACTAGTGGCTAGTGGGGTGGGTAGGTAGGTCAGACTAGTGGCTAGTGGGGTGGGTAGGTAGGTCAGACTCGTGGCTAGTGGGTTGGGTAGGTAGGTCAGACTAGTGGCTAGTGGGGTGGGTAGGTAGGTCAGACTAGTGGCTAGTGGGGTGGGTAGGTAGGTCAGACTAGTGGCTAGTGGGGTGGGTAGGTAGGTCAGACTAGTGGCTAGTGGGGTGGGTAGGTAGGTCAGACTCGTGGCTAGTGGGGTGGGTAGGTAGGTCAGACTAGTGGCTAGTGGGGTGGGTAGGTAGGCCAGACTAGTGGCTAGTAGGGTGGGTAGGTAGGCCAGACTAGTGGCTAATGGGGTGGGTAGGTAGGTCAGACTAGTGGCTAGTGGGGTGGGTAGGCAGGCCAGACTAGTGGCTAGTGGGGTGGGTAGGCAGGCCAGACTAGTGGCTAGTGGGGTGGGTAATCAATAAACAATGGTAAGCAGGCGCAACAGGATAAAGCTGCTGGAAGGTGAGCTGGTTCCAAAGCCCCAAAGTAAAGTCAAAGAAAAACAAAGTACCTCAGCGCTGGATATCTATGTACAGCAGATGTCAAGTCCCTTTACACGTGCATCCCAATTTTGGGAGCAGCTGAGAGTATTGCACGGTATCTGAGGGATGCAGGGGATATCCCCAGTGCTCAGGCTGATTTTATTCAGAAACTGTTGGATTTTTCCATGTCCTGCAATTACTTTTGGTTTGAGGGTTCTTTCTACCTACAGAAAAGGGGTGTAGCGATGGGGGCTAAGCATGCACCCAGTGTAGCAAACCTGTACATGTCTGATTGGGAAAACACTAGTCTGGGAACGTTTAAAGAAGGCCCCCTATTATTTTGGAGACACTTCATAGATGACTGCTTATTTATTTGGCGAGGGGATGAGACCTCTTTGACCTCTTTCATTACTTCCATTAATGACAACAATTGGAACCTAGAATTCTCTGTTAGTTACAGTTAACTAGAAGTTAATTTTCTGGATCTGAACATTTTTATTGAAGATGGACAGTAAAAGACAAAGTGTTATTTTAAGGAGAGTGATAGGAATTCCTACATTGATTCAACAAGCTGCCATCATGCCCCTTGGTTGCAAAACATCCCTAGGGGCCAATTCTGTAGAGTACGTAGGAACTGTACGAAGGATTCAGACTATTGGATACAATCAGAGATTCTTGAACATAGATTTATTGAGAAGGGTTACAGCAAGGACTTGATTCAGAGTGAGAGGATAAAAGTATTGAAAGAAGGTAGAGAGGTCAGACTAAGGAAAAAGAACTCTGCAGCTATGTCAACTGCTACTACTCCAGAGTTCTCCTTTATCACCACCTACTCCCGAGACCATAAAAAGATGAAAAAGATGCTCAATGACAACTGGGGCATCCTAAAGGAGGACCCTGTCATAGGTCCTGTATTACCTGATAAACCAAAAGTAATCTACAGAAGACCGCAAAATCTGGGAGATAAGATAATAAAAAATTGTATAAAGAGAATAAGACCACCTATGTTCCCCACCCTGAAAGGCTTTTTTCCTTGTAAGAAACGGAATAAATGCAAGATCTGTGAATATGGAGGTTGCAAGATGACCACCTTCACCTCCACCTGTACCGGAAAAAGATTTACTATCGACCAATTCATAACCTGTAATTCAACTAACGTAGTATACGTGTTGGGAGTGTCCGTGCGGCCTGCAATATGTAGGCCACATGGGAAGACGTGTGAAGAAAAGATGTTCAGAACACATCTACAATATAGGACATCCTGATAAAAAGACTCATAGTGTCCCTGACCATTTTTCAAAGTTCCATGACAGGGATCCGAATGGTATTAGATGTTATGGAATAGATATGATAAGACCACATTGGAGAGGGGGTAGTGTAATAAAAGCTTTGTCTCAGTTGGAAACACGTTGGATATTCCAACTACAGAGTCTAGCACCGAATGGACTCAATGCCAACATAGACTTGAATTGCTTTATCAGAGATGAATGAAATGTAACAGTCTTGGGTAGTAAATTTTCCTGCTATATATTATGCCGTTTTTAAGCAAAAACCACCAGCATTGGTGTAGAGGTTCGCACGTTTTTAATATTATAATATTTTAATATTTTTATTCAGTATACTCATCTGTAATGGTCTTTAGACCTGTTATATCATGTTTTATTTTTATATTTTTGTAGTGACTAATTGTGTTTTAAGTGTTACTCCCTAAAGTATGTGAAGGGAGGAGTTATGTATAAAAGTGACCTCCTGTTCCGGTAGCCCCACCCCCTGACGAAGGCGAGAGCCGAAACTCGAGTCGGGTAGTGGAGGCTACGTTGCAATACTGCTAATAAACAAAGAAATCTTCTAGTAAGTGGCTCCCCCTGCGTGTGGCTGTTTTACACCGCAGTGTGCACTAGTTTCCGCTTCCTTCATTCCAGCACAGCGTACAGCACCCTGATTTACTATCAGTGGACGCCAGTAACCAGCGTGAGACGCGGAAGTGTGGAAACCGGAAGTTCGGGTGTCACATGATCGGGAGAGCCCTCCAGTGTTACCAGAGAGCGGAGCTTGTGCGGCGATTGACGCTGCCATCACTGTCACGTCGACTTCGTGGATATCGGGATTACATCAAGCAATCTACACTCCTGGATCAATTGGTGGACTGTTGAGGTGGGAAACCTTCAACACAGGTACTGTTTTAACTCCTGAATTACTACGTTTGTAGATGATTGTGATATCCAGCGCTGAGGTACTTTGTTTTTCTAGTGGGGTGGGTAGGTAGGCCAGACTAGTGGCTAGTAGGGTGGGTAGGTAGGCCAGACTAGTGGCTAATGGGGTGGGTAGGTAGGTCAGACTAGTGGCTAGTAGGGTGGGTAGGTAGGCAAAACTAGTGGCTAGTGGGGTGGGTGGTTAGGTAGGCCAGACTAGTGGCTAGTAGGGTGGGTAGGTAGGCCAGACTAGTGGCTAGTGGGGTGGGTAGGTAGGCCAGACTAGTGGCTAGTGGGGTGGGTAGGTAGGCCAGACTAGTGGCTAGTGGGGTGGGAAGGTAGGCCAGACTAGTGGCTAGTGGGGTGGGTAGGTAGGCCAGACTAGTGACTAGTGGGGTGGGTAGGTAGGCCAGACTAGTGGCTAGTGGGGTGGGTAGGTAGGCCAGACTAGTGGCTAGTGGGGTGGGTAGGTAGGCCAGACTAGTGGCTAGTGGGGTGGGTAGGTAGGCCAGACTAGTGGCTAGTGGGGTGGGTAGGTAGGCCAGACTAGTGGCTAGTGGGGTGGGTAGGTAGGCCAGACTAGTGGCTAGTGGGGTGGGTAGGTAGGCCAGACTAGTGACTAGTGGGGTGGGTAGGTAGGCCAGACTAGTGGCTAGTGGGGTGGGTAGGTAGGCCAGACTAGTGGCTAGTGGGGTGGGTAGATAGCCCCCCCCCTCCCTCTCAGATAGCATGGCAGCAGATCGCTCCTCACATTAATCCTCGGCTGTTCCCCAAAGATCTCCCTGAGTTTCAGTACCTGCTCCTTGCTGCGAGACAGGGCACAGCCCTGCTGATCACCCGGAGCACACCATCCACCTCTGCCAGCCAGCGGCGGGCTGCCAACCACTGCAGGCCATATATATAATTCTCATAGCCTGCATATGGAGCAAGATTCTTATTCATCCGTCAGTGAGCTGCACATACCACTGTCTCTCTCCACACACGTCCCTGCACAGCTCACAGACATGCACACGGCTCTGCAGAAGGCGGCTAGCGCTAATGTCACGCCGCTTGTTTCCTAAGCCTATCAAAGCAGAGCTTCCCGGGAAGCACGAGATCTCGAGTGTAGAGGAGAAGCAGCGCATCCTCACAGCCGGACACTTGTGGTGACAGGGACACGCAGATTTATCAGCTGTGTAGTAACTTACTTTATTTGGGCTCGGAGACAACGGGGCATGCAGTCTCATCAGCCGGGCGGTAATTAAACTTACCCGGGCGCTCCGCCCGGCTGATTGATCCTGGGGAGAACACTGTACCTAACACACTTCCTAACACATATACCTTACACACTTCCTAACACATATACCTTACACACTTCCTAACACATATACCTTACACACTTACTAACACATATACCTTACACACTTACTAACACATATACCTGACACACTAACACATATATCCTACAAACTAACACATATACCTTACACACTAACACATATACCTTACACACTAACTCATATACCTTACACACTAACTCATATACCTTACACACTAACACATATACCTTACACACTAACTCATATACTTTACACACTAACACATATACCTTACACACTAACTCATATACCTTACACACTAACTCATATACTTTACACACTAACACATATACCTTACACACTTACTAACACATATACCTTACACACTAACACATATACCTTACACACTAACACATATACCTTACACACTAACTCATATACCTTACACACTAACTCATATACCTTACACACTAACACATGTACCTTACACACTAACTCATATACCTTACACACTAACTCATATACCTTACACACTAACTCATATACCTTACACACTAACTCATATACCTTACACACTAACACATATACCTTACACACTAACTCATATACATTACACACTAACTCATATACCTTACACACTAACTCATATACCTTACACACTAACTCATATACCTTACACACTAACTCATATACCTTACACACTAACTCATATACCTTACACACTAACTCATATACTTTACACACTAACACATATACCTTACACACTTACTAACACATATACCTTACACACTAACACATATACCTTACACACTAACACATATACCTTACACACTAACACATATACCTTACACACTAACTCATATATCTTTCACACTAACACATATACCTTACACACTAACACATATACCTTACACACTAACACATATACCTTACACACTAACACATATACCTTACACACTAACTCATATACCTTACACACTAACTCATATACCTTACACACTAACTCATATACCTTACACACTAACTCATATACCTTACACACTAACTCATATACCTTACACACTAACACATATACCTTACACACTAACACATATACCTTACACACTAACACATATACCTTACACACTAACACATATACCTTACACACTAACACATATACCTTACACACTAACACATATACCTTACACACTAACACATATACCTTACACACTAACACATATACCTTACACACTAACACATATACCTTACACACTAACACATATACCTTACACACTAACTCATATACCTTACACACTAACTCATATACCTTACACACTAACTTTACTTTTACTAACACTCATATACCTTACACACTATCTTTACTTTTACTAACACACATATACTTTACACACTATCTTTACTTTTACTAACACACATATACTTTACACACCAACACATATACTTTACACACTAACACATATACCTTACACACGAACTCATATACCTTACACACTAACTAACACATATACCTTACACACTTACTAACACATGTACCTTACACACTAACTGATATCCCTTACACACTAACTCATATACCTTACACACTTGCTAACACATGTACCCTACACACTAACACATATACCTTACACACTAACACATATACCTTACACACTAACTCATATACCTTTCACACTAACACATATACCTTTCACACTAACACATATACCTTACACACTAACACATATACCTTACACACTAACACATATACCTTACACACTAACACATATACCTTACACACTAACACATATACCTTACACACTAACTCATATACCTTACACACTAACTCATATACCTTACACACTAACTCATATACCTTACACACTAACACATATACCTTACACACTAACACATATACCTTACACACTAACACATATACCTTACACACTAACACATATACCTTACACACTAACACATATACCTTACACACTAACACATATACCTTACACACTAACACATATACCTTACACACTAACTCATATACCTTACACACTAACTCATATACCTTACACACTAACTTTACTTTTACTAACACTCATATACCTTACACACTATCTTTACTTTTACTAACACACATATACTTTACACACTATCTTTACTTTTACTAACACACATATACTTTACACACTAACACATATACTTTACACACTAACACATATACCTTACACACAAACTCATATACCTTACACACTAACTAACACATATACCTTACACACTAACTAACACATATACCTTACACACTAACTGATATCCCTTACACACTAACTCATATACCTTACACACTAACACATGTATCTTACACACTAACTCATATACCTTACACACTAACACATGTATCTTACACACTAACTCATATACCTTACACACTAACACATGTATCTTACACACTAACATATACCCTACACACTAACACATATACCTTACACACTAACACATATACCCTACACACTAACACATATACCTTACACACTAACTCATATACCTTACACACTAACTCATATACCTTTCACACTAACTCATATACCTTACACACTAACACATATACCTTACACACTAACACATATACCTTACACACAAACTCATATACCTTACACACTAACTAACACATATACCTTACACACTAACTAACACATATACCTTACACACTAACTGATATCCCTTACACACTAACTCATATACCTTACACACTAACACATGTACCCTACACACTAACACATATACCTTACACACTAACACATGTATCTTACACACTAACTCATATACCTTACACACTTACTAACACATGTACCTTACACACTAACATATACCCTACACACTAACACATATACCTTACACACTAACACATATACCCTACACACTAACACATATACCTTACACACTAACTCATATACCTTACACACTAACTCATATACCTTTCACACTAACTCATATACCTTACACACTAACACATATACCTTACACACTAACACATATACCTTACACACTAACACATATACCTTACACACTAACTCATATACCTTACACACTAACACATATACCTTACACACTAACACATATACCTTACACACTAACACATATACCTTACACACTAACTCATATACCTTACACACTCATATACCTTACACACTTACTAACACATGTACCTTACACACTAACTCATATACCCTACACACTAACACATATACCTTACACACTAACACATATACCTTACACACTAACTCATATACCTTACACACTAACTCATATACCTTACACACTAACTTTACTTTTACTAACACTCATATACCTTACACACTATCTTTACTTTTACTAACACACATATACTTTACACACTATCTTTACTTTTACTAACACACATATACTTTACACACTAACACATATACTTTACACACTAACACATATACCTTACACACGAACTCATATACCTTACACACTAACTAACACATATACCTTACACACTTACTAACACATGTACCTTACACACTAACTGATATCCCTTACACACTAACTCATATACCTTACACACTTGCTAACACATGTACCCTACACACTAACACATATACCTTACACACTAACACATATACCTTACACACTAACTCATATACCTTTCACACTAACACATATACCTTTCACACTAACACATATACCTTACACACTAACACATATACCTTACACACTAACACATATACCTTACACACTAACACATATACCTTACACACTAACACATATACCTTACACACTAACACATATACCTTACACACTAACACATATACCTTACACACTAACTCATATACCTTACACACTAACTCATATACCTTACACACTAACACATATACCTTACACACTAACACATATACCTTACACACTAACACATATACCTTACACACTAACACATATACCTTACACACTAACACATATACCTTACACACTAACTCATATACCTTACACACTAACACATATACCTTACACACTAACACATATACCTTACACACTAACACATATACCTTACACACTAACACATATACCTTACACACTAACACATATACCTTACACACTAACTTTACTTTTACTAACACTCATATACCTTACACACTATCTTTACTTTTACTAACACACATATACTTTACACACTAACACATATACTTTACACACTAACACATATACCTTACACACGAACTCATATACCTTACACACTAACTAACACATATACCTTACACACTTACTAACACATGTACCTTACACACTAACTGATATCCCTTACACACTAACTCATATACCTTACACACTTGCTAACACATGTACCCTACACACTAACACATATACCTTACACACTAACACATATACCTTACACACTAACTCATATACCTTTCACACTAACACATATACCTTTCACACTAACACATATACCTTACACACTAACACATATACCTTACACACTAACACATATACCTTACACACTAACACATATACCTTACACACTAACACATATACCTTACACACTAACACATATACCTTACACACTAACACATATACCTTACACACTAACTCATATACCTTACACACTAACTCATATACCTTACACACTAACACATATACCTTACACACTAACACATATACCTTACACACTAACACATATACCTTACACACTAACACATATACCTTACACACTAACACATATACCTTACACACTAACACATATACCTTACACACTAACACATATACCTTACACACTAACACATATACCTTACACACTAACTCATATACCTTACACACTAACTCATATACCTTACACACTAACTTTACTTTTACTAACACTCATATACCTTACACACTATCTTTACTTTTACTAACACACATATACTTTACACACTATCTTTACTTTTACTAACACACATATACTTTACACACTAACACATATAATTTACACACTAACACATATACCTTACACACGAACTCATATACCTTACACACTAACTAACACATATACCTTACACACTTACTAACACATGTACCTTACACACTAACTGATATCCCTTACACACTAACTCATATACCTTACACACTTGCTAACATGTACCCTACACACTAACACATATACCTTACACACTAACACATGTATCTTACACACTAACTCATATACCTTACACACTTACTAACACATGTACCTTACACACTAACATATACCCTACACACTAACACATATACCTTACACACTAACACATATACCCTACACACTAACACATATACCCTACACACTAACACATATACCTTACACACTTACTAACTCATATACCTTACACACTAACACATATACCTTACACACTAACACATATAACTTACACACTAACACATATACTTTGGGTAAGTAAGTCAGGCTAGTGGGGTGAGTGGGTGGGTAAGTCGGTCAGGCTGGAGGCTAGTGTGGTGGGTGAGTGGGTAGGTAGGTCAGACTAGTGGCTAGTGGGGTGGGTAGGTAGGCCAGACTAGTGGCTAGTGGGGTGGGTAGGTAGGTCAGACTAGTGGCTAGTGGGGTGGGTAGGTAGGTCAGACTCGTGGCTAGTGGGTTGGGTAGGTAGGTCAGACTAGTGGCTAGTGGGGTGGGTAGGTAGGTCAGACTAGTGGCTAGTGGGGTGGGTAGGTAGGTCAGACTAGTGGCTAGTGGGGTGGGTAGGTAGGTCAGACTAGTGGCTAGTGGGGTGGGTAGGTAGGTCAGACTCGTGGCTAGTGGGGTGGGTAGGTAGGTCAGACTAGTGGCTAGTGGGGTGGGTAGGTAGGCCAGACTAGTGGCTAGTAGGGTGGGTAGGTAGGCCAGACTAGTGGCTAATGGGGTGGGTAGGTAGGTCAGACTAGTGGCTAGTGGGGTGGGTAGGCAGGCCAGACTAGTGGCTAGTGGGGTGGGTAGGCAGGCCAGACTAGTGGCTAGTGGGGTGGGTAATCAATAAACAATGGTAAGCAGGCGCAACAGGATAAAGCTGCTGGAAGGTGAGCTGGTTCCAAAGCCCCAAAGTAAAGTCAAAGAAAAACAAAGTACCTCAGCGCTGGATATCTATGTACAGCAGATGTCAAGTCCCTTTACACGTGCATCCCAATTTTGGGAGCAGCTGAGAGTATTGCACGGTATCTGAGGGATGCAGGGGATATCCCCAGTGCTCAGGCTGATTTTATTCAGAAACTGTTGGATTTTTCCATGTCCTGCAATTACTTTTGGTTTGAGGGTTCTTTCTACCTACAGAAAAGGGGTGTAGCGATGGGGGCTAAGCATGCACCCAGTGTAGCAAACCTGTACATGTCTGATTGGGAAAACACTAGTCTGGGAACGTTTAAAGAAGGCCCCCTATTATTTTGGAGACACTTCATAGATGACTGCTTATTTATTTGGCGAGGGGATGAGACCTCTTTGACCTCTTTCATTACTTCCATTAATGACAACAATTGGAACCTAGAATTCTCTGTTAGTTACAGTTAACTAGAAGTTAATTTTCTGGATCTGAACATTTTTATTGAAGATGGACAGTAAAAGACAAAGTGTTATTTTAAGGAGAGTGATAGGAATTCCTACATTGATTCAACAAGCTGCCATCATGCCCCTTGGTTGCAAAACATCCCTAGGGGCCAATTCTGTAGAGTACGTAGGAACTGTACGAAGGATTCAGACTATTGGATACAATCAGAGATTCTTGAACATAGATTTATTGAGAAGGGTTACAGCAAGGACTTGATTCAGAGTGAGAGGATAAAAGTATTGAAAGAAGGTAGAGAGGTCAGACTAAGGAAAAAGAACTCTGCAGCTATGTCAACTGCTACTACTCCAGAGTTCTCCTTTATCACCACCTACTCCCGAGACCATAAAAAGATGAAAAAGATGCTCAATGACAACTGGGGCATCCTAAAGGAGGACCCTGTCATAGGTCCTGTATTACCTGATAAACCAAAAGTAATCTACAGAAGACCGCAAAATCTGGGAGATAAGATAATAAAAAATTGTATAAAGAGAATAAGACCACCTATGTTCCCCACCCTGAAAGGCTTTTTTCCTTGTAAGAAACGGAATAAATGCAAGATCTGTGAATATGGAGGTTGCAAGATGACCACCTTCACCTCCACCTGTACCGGAAAAAGATTTACTATCGACCAATTCATAACCTGTAATTCAACTAACGTAGTATACGTGTTGGGAGTGTCCGTGCGGCCTGCAATATGTAGGCCACATGGGAAGACGTGTGAAGAAAAGATGTTCAGAACACATCTACAATATAGGACATCCTGATAAAAAGACTCATAGTGTCCCTGACCATTTTTCAAAGTTCCATGACAGGGATCCGAATGGTATTAGATGTTATGGAATAGATATGATAAGACCACATTGGAGAGGGGGTAGTGTAATAAAAGCTTTGTCTCAGTTGGAAACACGTTGGATATTCCAACTACAGAGTCTAGCACCGAATGGACTCAATGCCAACATAGACTTGAATTGCTTTATCAGAGATGAATGAAATGTAACAGTCTTGGGTAGTAAATTTTCCTGCTATATATTATGCCGTTTTTAAGCAAAAACCACCAGCATTGGTGTAGAGGTTCGCACGTTTTTAATATTATAATATTTTAATATTTTTATTCAGTATACTCATCTGTAATGGTCTTTAGACCTGTTATATCATGTTTTATTTTTATATTTTTGTAGTGACTAATTGTGTTTTAAGTGTTACTCCCTAAAGTATGTGAAGGGAGGAGTTATGTATAAAAGTGACCTCCTGTTCCGGTAGCCCCACCCCCTGACGAAGGCGAGAGCCGAAACTCGAGTCGGGTAGTGGAGGCTACGTTGCAATACTGCTAATAAACAAAGAAATCTTCTAGTAAGTGGCTCCCCCTGCGTGTGGCTGTTTTACACCGCAGTGTGCACTAGTTTCCGCTTCCTTCATTCCAGCACAGCGTACAGCACCCTGATTTACTATCAGTGGACGCCAGTAACCAGCGTGAGACGCGGAAGTGTGGAAACCGGAAGTTCGGGTGTCACATGATCGGGAGAGCCCTCCAGTGTTACCAGAGAGCGGAGCTTGTGCGGCGATTGACGCTGCCATCACTGTCACGTCGACTTCGTGGATATCGGGATTACATCAAGCAATCTACACTCCTGGATCAATTGGTGGACTGTTGAGGTGGGAAACCTTCAACACAGGTACTGTTTTAACTCCTGAATTACTACGTTTGTAGATGATTGTGATATCCAGCGCTGAGGTACTTTGTTTTTCTAGTGGGGTGGGTAGGTAGGCCAGACTAGTGGCTAGTAGGGTGGGTAGGTAGGCCAGACTAGTGGCTAATGGGGTGGGTAGGTAGGTCAGACTAGTGGCTAGTAGGGTGGGTAGGTAGGCAAAACTAGTGGCTAGTGGGGTGGGTGGTTAGGTAGGCCAGACTAGTGGCTAGTAGGGTGGGTAGGTAGGCCAGACTAGTGGCTAGTGGGGTGGGTAGGTAGGCCAGACTAGTGGCTAGTGGGGTGGGTAGGTAGGCCAGACTAGTGGCTAGTGGGGTGGGAAGGTAGGCCAGACTAGTGGCTAGTGGGGTGGGTAGGTAGGCCAGACTAGTGACTAGTGGGGTGGGTAGGTAGGCCAGACTAGTGGCTAGTGGGGTGGGTAGGTAGGCCAGACTAGTGGCTAGTGGGGTGGGTAGGTAGGCCAGACTAGTGGCTAGTGGGGTGGGTAGGTAGGCCAGACTAGTGGCTAGTGGGGTGGGTAGGTAGGCCAGACTAGTGGCTAGTGGGGTGGGTAGGTAGGCCAGACTAGTGGCTAGTGGGGTGGGTAGGTAGGCCAGACTAGTGACTAGTGGGGTGGGTAGGTAGGCCAGACTAGTGGCTAGTGGGGTGGGTAGGTAGGCCAGACTAGTGGCTAGTGGGGTGGGTAGATAGCCCCCCCCCTCCCTCTCAGATAGCATGGCAGCAGATCGCTCCTCACATTAATCCTCGGCTGTTCCCCAAAGATCTCCCTGAGTTTCAGTACCTGCTCCTTGCTGCGAGACAGGGCACAGCCCTGCTGATCACCCGGAGCACACCATCCACCTCTGCCAGCCAGCGGCGGGCTGCCAACCACTGCAGGCCATATATATAATTCTCATAGCCTGCATATGGAGCAAGATTCTTATTCATCCGTCAGTGAGCTGCACATACCACTGTCTCTCTCCACACACGTCCCTGCACAGCTCACAGACATGCACACGGCTCTGCAGAAGGCGGCTAGCGCTAATGTCACGCCGCTTGTTTCCTAAGCCTATCAAAGCAGAGCTTCCCGGGAAGCACGAGATCTCGAGTGTAGAGGAGAAGCAGCGCATCCTCACAGCCGGACACTTGTGGTGACAGGGACACGCAGATTTATCAGCTGTGTAGTAACTTACTTTATTTGGGCTCGGAGACAACGGGGCATGCAGTCTCATCAGCCGGGCGGTAATTAAACTTACCCGGGCGCTCCGCCCGGCTGATTGATCCTGGGGAGAACACTGTACCTAACACACTTCCTAACACATATACCTTACACACTTCCTAACACATATACCTTACACACTTCCTAACACATATACCTTACACACTTACTAACACATATACCTTACACACTTACTAACACATATACCTGACACACTAACACATATATCCTACAAACTAACACATATACCTTACACACTAACACATATACCTTACACACTAACTCATATACCTTACACACTAACTCATATACCTTACACACTAACACATATACCTTACACACTAACTCATATACTTTACACACTAACACATATACCTTACACACTAACTCATATACCTTACACACTAACTCATATACTTTACACACTAACACATATACCTTACACACTTACTAACACATATACCTTACACACTAACACATATACCTTACACACTAACACATATACCTTACACACTAACTCATATACCTTACACACTAACTCATATACCTTACACACTAACACATGTACCTTACACACTAACTCATATACCTTACACACTAACTCATATACCTTACACACTAACTCATATACCTTACACACTAACTCATATACCTTACACACTAACACATATACCTTACACACTAACTCATATACATTACACACTAACTCATATACCTTACACACTAACTCATATACCTTACACACTAACTCATATACCTTACACACTAACTCATATACCTTACACACTAACTCATATACCTTACACACTAACTCATATACTTTACACACTAACACATATACCTTACACACTTACTAACACATATACCTTACACACTAACACATATACCTTACACACTAACACATATACCTTACACACTAACACATATACCTTACACACTAACTCATATATCTTTCACACTAACACATATACCTTACACACTAACACATATACCTTACACACTAACACATATACCTTACACACTAACACATATACCTTACACACTAACTCATATACCTTACACACTAACTCATATACCTTACACACTAACTCATATACCTTACACACTAACTCATATACCTTACACACTAACTCATATACCTTACACACTAACACATATACCTTACACACTAACACATATACCTTACACACTAACACATATACCTTACACACTAACACATATACCTTACACACTAACACATATACCTTACACACTAACACATATACCTTACACACTAACACATATACCTTACACACTAACACATATACCTTACACACTAACACATATACCTTACACACTAACACATATACCTTACACACTAACTCATATACCTTACACACTAACTCATATACCTTACACACTAACTTTACTTTTACTAACACTCATATACCTTACACACTATCTTTACTTTTACTAACACACATATACTTTACACACTATCTTTACTTTTACTAACACACATATACTTTACACACCAACACATATACTTTACACACTAACACATATACCTTACACACGAACTCATATACCTTACACACTAACTAACACATATACCTTACACACTTACTAACACATGTACCTTACACACTAACTGATATCCCTTACACACTAACTCATATACCTTACACACTTGCTAACACATGTACCCTACACACTAACACATATACCTTACACACTAACACATATACCTTACACACTAACTCATATACCTTTCACACTAACACATATACCTTTCACACTAACACATATACCTTACACACTAACACATATACCTTACACACTAACACATATACCTTACACACTAACACATATACCTTACACACTAACACATATACCTTACACACTAACTCATATACCTTACACACTAACTCATATACCTTACACACTAACTCATATACCTTACACACTAACACATATACCTTACACACTAACACATATACCTTACACACTAACACATATACCTTACACACTAACACATATACCTTACACACTAACACATATACCTTACACACTAACACATATACCTTACACACTAACACATATACCTTACACACTAACTCATATACCTTACACACTAACTCATATACCTTACACACTAACTTTACTTTTACTAACACTCATATACCTTACACACTATCTTTACTTTTACTAACACACATATACTTTACACACTATCTTTACTTTTACTAACACACATATACTTTACACACTAACACATATACTTTACACACTAACACATATACCTTACACACAAACTCATATACCTTACACACTAACTAACACATATACCTTACACACTAACTAACACATATACCTTACACACTAACTGATATCCCTTACACACTAACTCATATACCTTACACACTAACACATGTATCTTACACACTAACTCATATACCTTACACACTAACACATGTATCTTACACACTAACTCATATACCTTACACACTAACACATGTATCTTACACACTAACATATACCCTACACACTAACACATATACCTTACACACTAACACATATACCCTACACACTAACACATATACCTTACACACTAACTCATATACCTTACACACTAACTCATATACCTTTCACACTAACTCATATACCTTACACACTAACACATATACCTTACACACTAACACATATACCTTACACACAAACTCATATACCTTACACACTAACTAACACATATACCTTACACACTAACTAACACATATACCTTACACACTAACTGATATCCCTTACACACTAACTCATATACCTTACACACTAACACATGTACCCTACACACTAACACATATACCTTACACACTAACACATGTATCTTACACACTAACTCATATACCTTACACACTTACTAACACATGTACCTTACACACTAACATATACCCTACACACTAACACATATACCTTACACACTAACACATATACCCTACACACTAACACATATACCTTACACACTAACTCATATACCTTACACACTAACTCATATACCTTTCACACTAACTCATATACCTTACACACTAACACATATACCTTACACACTAACACATATACCTTACACACTAACACATATACCTTACACACTAACTCATATACCTTACACACTAACACATATACCTTACACACTAACACATATACCTTACACACTAACACATATACCTTACACACTAACTCATATACCTTACACACTCATATACCTTACACACTTACTAACACATGTACCTTACACACTAACTCATATACCCTACACACTAACACATATACCTTACACACTAACACATATACCTTACACACTAACTCATATACCTTACACACTAACTCATATACCTTACACACTAACTTTACTTTTACTAACACTCATATACCTTACACACTATCTTTACTTTTACTAACACACATATACTTTACACACTATCTTTACTTTTACTAACACACATATACTTTACACACTAACACATATACTTTACACACTAACACATATACCTTACACACGAACTCATATACCTTACACACTAACTAACACATATACCTTACACACTTACTAACACATGTACCTTACACACTAACTGATATCCCTTACACACTAACTCATATACCTTACACACTTGCTAACACATGTACCCTACACACTAACACATATACCTTACACACTAACACATATACCTTACACACTAACTCATATACCTTTCACACTAACACATATACCTTTCACACTAACACATATACCTTACACACTAACACATATACCTTACACACTAACACATATACCTTACACACTAACACATATACCTTACACACTAACACATATACCTTACACACTAACACATATACCTTACACACTAACACATATACCTTACACACTAACTCATATACCTTACACACTAACTCATATACCTTACACACTAACACATATACCTTACACACTAACACATATACCTTACACACTAACACATATACCTTACACACTAACACATATACCTTACACACTAACACATATACCTTACACACTAACTCATATACCTTACACACTAACACATATACCTTACACACTAACACATATACCTTACACACTAACACATATACCTTACACACTAACACATATACCTTACACACTAACACATATACCTTACACACTAACTTTACTTTTACTAACACTCATATACCTTACACACTATCTTTACTTTTACTAACACACATATACTTTACACACTAACACATATACTTTACACACTAACACATATACCTTACACACGAACTCATATACCTTACACACTAACTAACACATATACCTTACACACTTACTAACACATGTACCTTACACACTAACTGATATCCCTTACACACTAACTCATATACCTTACACACTTGCTAACACATGTACCCTACACACTAACACATATACCTTACACACTAACACATATACCTTACACACTAACTCATATACCTTTCACACTAACACATATACCTTTCACACTAACACATATACCTTACACACTAACACATATACCTTACACACTAACACATATACCTTACACACTAACACATATACCTTACACACTAACACATATACCTTACACACTAACACATATACCTTACACACTAACACATATACCTTACACACTAACTCATATACCTTACACACTAACTCATATACCTTACACACTAACACATATACCTTACACACTAACACATATACCTTACACACTAACACATATACCTTACACACTAACACATATACCTTACACACTAACACATATACCTTACACACTAACACATATACCTTACACACTAACACATATACCTTACACACTAACACATATACCTTACACACTAACTCATATACCTTACACACTAACTCATATACCTTACACACTAACTTTACTTTTACTAACACTCATATACCTTACACACTATCTTTACTTTTACTAACACACATATACTTTACACACTATCTTTACTTTTACTAACACACATATACTTTACACACTAACACATATAATTTACACACTAACACATATACCTTACACACGAACTCATATACCTTACACACTAACTAACACATATACCTTACACACTTACTAACACATGTACCTTACACACTAACTGATATCCCTTACACACTAACTCATATACCTTACACACTTGCTAACATGTACCCTACACACTAACACATATACCTTACACACTAACACATGTATCTTACACACTAACTCATATACCTTACACACTTACTAACACATGTACCTTACACACTAACATATACCCTACACACTAACACATATACCTTACACACTAACACATATACCCTACACACTAACACATATACCCTACACACTAACACATATACCTTACACACTAACTCATATACCTTACACACTAACTCATATACCTTACACACTAACTCATATACCTTTCACACTAACTCATATACCTTACACACTAACACATATACCTTACACACTAACTCATATACCTTACACACTAACACATATACCTTACACACTAACTCATATACCTTACACACTAACACATATACCTTACACACTAACACATATACCTTACACACTAACACATATACCTTACACACTAACACATATACCTTACACACTAACACATATACCTTACACACTAACTCATATACCTTACACACTAACACATATACCTTACACACTAACACATATACCTTACACACTAACACATATACCTTACACACTAACACATATACCTTACACACTAACTTTACTTTTACTAACACTCATATACCTTACACACTATCTTTACTTTTACTAACACACATATACTTTACACACTAACACATATACTTTACACACTAACACATATACCTTACACACGAACTCATATACCTTACACACTAACTAACACATATACCTTACACACTTACTAACACATGTACCTTACACACTAACTGATATCCCTTACACACTAACTCATATACCTTACACACTTGCTAACACATGTACCCTACACACTAACACATGTACCCTACACACTAACACATATACCTTACACACTAACACATATACCTTACACACTTACTAACACATGTACCTTACACACTAACTCATATACCCTACACACTAACACATATACCCTACACACTTACTAACACATGTACCTTACACACTAACACATATACCTTACACACTAACTCATATACCTTACACACTAACTCATATACCTTACACACTCATATACCTTACACACTTACTAACACATGTACCTTACACACTAACTCATATACCCTACACACTAACACATATACCTTACACACTAACACATATACCTTACACACTAACACATATACCTCACACACTAACACATGTACCTTACACACTAACTCATATACCTTACACACTAACACATATACCTTACACACTAACACATATACCTTACACACTAACACATATACCTTACACACTAACACATATACCCTACACACTAACACATATACCTTACACACTAACACATATACCTTACACACTAACACATATACCTCACACACTAACACATGTACCTTACACACTAACACATATACCTTACACACTAACACATATACCTTACACACTAACACATATACCTTACACACTAACTCATATACCTTACACACTAACTCATATACCTTACACACTAACACATATACCTTACACACTAACACATATACCTTACACACTAACACATATACCTTACACACTAACACATATACCTTACACACTAACACATATACCTTACACACTAACACATATACCTTACACACTAACACATATACCTTACACACTAACACATATACCTTACACACTAACTCATATACCTTACACACTAACTCATATACCTTACACACTAACTTTACTTTTACTAACACTCATATACCTTACACACTATCTTTACTTTTACTAACACACATATACTTTACACACTATCTTTACTTTTACTAACACACATATACTTTACACACTAACACATATAATTTACACACTAACACATATACCTTACACACGAACTCATATACCTTACACACTAACTAACACATATACCTTACACACTTACTAACACATGTACCTTACACACTAACTGATATCCCTTACACACTAACTCATATACCTTACACACTTGCTAACATGTACCCTACACACTAACACATATACCTTACACACTAACACATGTATCTTACACACTAACTCATATACCTTACACACTTACTAACACATGTACCTTACACACTAACATATACCCTACACACTAACACATATACCTTACACACTAACACATATACCCTACACACTAACACATATACCCTACACACTAACACATATACCTTACACACTAACTCATATACCTTACACACTAACTCATATACCTTACACACTAACTCATATACCTTTCACACTAACTCATATACCTTACACACTAACACATATACCTTACACACTAACTCATATACCTTACACACTAACACATATACCTTACACACTAACTCATATACCTTACACACTAACACATATACCTTACACACTAACACATATACCTTACACACTAACACATATACCTTACACACTAACACATATACCTTACACACTAACACATATACCTTACACACTAACTCATATACCTTACACACTAACACATATACCTTACACACTAACACATATACCTTACACACTAACACATATACCTTACACACTAACACATATACCTTACACACTAACTTTACTTTTACTAACACTCATATACCTTACACACTATCTTTACTTTTACTAACACACATATACTTTACACACTAACACATATACTTTACACACTAACACATATACCTTACACACGAACTCATATACCTTACACACTAACTAACACATATACCTTACACACTTACTAACACATGTACCTTACACACTAACTGATATCCCTTACACACTAACTCATATACCTTACACACTTGCTAACACATGTACCCTACACACTAACACATGTACCCTACACACTAACACATATACCTTACACACTAACACATATACCTTACACACTTACTAACACATGTACCTTACACACTAACTCATATACCCTACACACTAACACATATACCCTACACACTTACTAACACATGTACCTTACACACTAACACATATACCTTACACACTAACTCATATACCTTACACACTAACTCATATACCTTACACACTCATATACCTTACACACTTACTAACACATGTACCTTACACACTAACTCATATACCCTACACACTAACACATATACCTTACACACTAACACATATACCTTACACACTAACACATATACCTCACACACTAACACATGTACCTTACACACTAACTCATATACCTTACACACTAACACATATACCTTACACACTAACACATATACCTTACACACTAACACATATACCTTACACACTAACACATATACCCTACACACTAACACATATACCTTACACACTAACACATATACCTTACACACTAACACATATACCTCACACACTAACACATGTACCTTACACACTAACTCATATACCTTACACACTAACACATATACCTTACACACTAACACATATACCTTACACACTAACACATATACCTTACACACTAACACATATACCTTACACACTAACACATATACCTTACACACTAACACATATACCTTACACACTAACACATATACCTTACACACTAACACATATACCTCACACACTAACACATATACCTCACACACTAACACATGTACCTTACACACTAACTCATATACCTTACACACTAACACATATACCTTACACACTAACACATATACCTTACACACTAACACATATACCTTACACACTAACACATATACCTTACACACTAACACATATACCTTACACACTAACACATGTATCTGACACACTAACTCATATACCTTACACACTTACTAACACATGTACCTTACACACTAACTCATATACCCTACACACTAACACATATACCCTACACACTTACTAACACATGTACCTTACACACTAACACATATACCTTACACACTAACTCATATACCTTACACACTAACTCATATACCTTACACACTCATATACCTTACACACTTACTAACACATGTACCTTACACACTAACTCATATACCCTACACACTAACACATATACCCTACACACTTACTAACACATGTACCTTACACACTAACACATATACCTTACACACTAACTCATATACCTTACACACTAACTCATATACCTTACACACTCATATACCTTACACACTTACTAACACATGTACCTTACACACTAACTCATATACCCTACACACTAACACATATACCCTACACACTTACTAACACATATACCTTACACACTTACTAACACATGTACCTTACACACTAACTCATATACCTTACACACTAACACATATACCTTACACACTAACACATATACCTTACACACTAACACATATACCTTACACACTAACACATATACCTCACACACTAACACATGTACCTTACACACTAACTCATATACCTTACACACTAACTCATATACCTTACACACTAACACATATACCTTACACACTTACTAACACATATACTTTACACACTAATACATACCTTACACACTTACTAACACATACCTTACACACACAACCTAAAACTTACAAACTGTACACACACCTGCCCCTACACTTACACACACATTGTATGCACACACTGTATACACTGAGCCACACGCTCATGCTTTTCAGGATCCCCCTGTACTATGTGGTAATACAGACACATCCCTGCACTGTACACCCTCCTATCCCCTGCACAATCCTCAGACCTGCTCAACCTACACCAATCTGCTGGTAATAAGAATAGGAGGAAACAGTGGGCCACACGCATGGCCAGGCGGGGCACAGAGTCGGCATAGGATGGATATGCGTGGAATGGGGTGGACAGGAGTGGGGTGGACAGGCGGGGGAATGGGGTGGACAGGAATGAGGTGGATAGGCGGGGGAATGGGGTGGACAGGCGGGGGAATGGGTTGGACAGGCGGGGGAATGGGTTGGACAGGCGGGGGAATGGGTTGGACAGGCAGGGGAATGTCGTGGACAGGCAGGGGAATGTCGTGGACAGGCAGGGGAATGGAGTGGACAGGCAGGGGAATGGAGTGGACAGGCAGGGGAATGGAGTGGACAGGCAGGGGAATGGAGTGGACAGGCAGGGGAATGGAGTGGACAGGAATGAGGTGGATAGGCGGGGGAATGGGTTGGACAGGCGGGGGAATGGGTTGGACAGGCGGGGGAATGGGTTGGACAGGCGGGGGAATGGGGTGGACAGGCAGGGGAATGGGGTGGACAGGCAGGGGAATGGAGTGGACAGGAATGAGGTGGATAGGCGGGGGAATGGGTTGGACAGGCGGGGGAATGGGTTGGACAGGCGGGGGAATGGGTTGGACAGGCGGGGGAATGGGGTGGACAGGCAGGGGAATGGGGTGGACAGGCAGGGGAATGGGGTGGACAGGCAGGGGAATGGGGTGGACAGGCAGGGGAATGTCGTGGACAGGCAGGGGAATGTCGTGGACAGGCAGGGGAATGTCGTGGACAGGCAGGGGAATGGAGTGGACAGGCAGGGGAATGGAGTGGACAGGCAGGGGAATGGAGTGGACAGGCAGGGGAATGGAGTGGACAGGCAGGGGAATGGAGTGGACAGGCAGGGGAATGGAGTGGACAGGCAGGGGAATGGAGTGGACAGGCGGGGGAATGGAGTGGACAGGCGGGGGAATGGAGTGGACAGGCGGGGGAATGGGTTGGACAGGCGGGGGAATGGGTCACAGAGCTCACCTCTCCGAAGCTGAAGACACTCATATTATAGGAGTTGATGTCGTCCTCGGATTCATCACTCAGACAGCCATACTCTGCCTCCTCTTCTCTCTCTTCCTCCTCCCGCAGGAAATCTTCAGACACCACAAAGTCTAGGTCACCATCGTCATCTGAGGCCCGCCTCTTCCTCTTATTGCTCCTCCTCTTTACTGTTTGCTCCGCCTTCACTTCCAGGGGCGGTCTCTCTGGCCTGGAGGGGGAAGAGCTCCCCGGGGATGTCAGCTCTTCTGCAATATCATGGAGGTACTTCAGGGCCCTGTGAAGAAAGGAAAACTGCTGAGCACTGCAGTCCGACAATCCGCTGCATAGTGCCAGCATGAGCAGAGTGCGGGTACCTGAGGGGGGCGGTCTTACATGCAGTGTGGGCAGAGTGCGGGTACCTGAGGGGGGCGGTCTTACATGCAGTGTGGGCAGAGTGCGGGTACACGAGGGGGGCGGTCTTACATGCAGTGTGGGCAGAGTGCGGGTACCTGAGGGGGGCGGTCTTACATGCAGTGTGGGCAGAGTGCGGGTACCTGAGGGGGGCGGTCTTACATGCAGTGTGGGCAGAGTGCGGGTACACGAGGGGGGCGGTCTTACATGCAGTGTGGGCAGAGTGCGGGTACCTGAGGGGTGCGGTCTTACATGCAGTGTGGGCAAAGTGTGGAAACCTGAGGGGGGCGGTCTTACATGCAGTGTGGGCAAAGTGTGGAAACCTGAGGGGGGCGGTCTTACATGCAGTGTGGGCAAAGTGTGGAAACCTGAGGGGGGCGGTCTTACATGCAGTGTGGGCAGAGTGCGGGTACACGAGGGGGGCGGTCTTACATGCAGTGTGGGCAGAGTGCGGGTACACGAGGGGGGCGGTATTACATGCAGTGTGGGCAGAGTGCGGGTACCTGAGGGGGGCGGTCTTACATGCAGTGTGGGCAGAGTGCGGGTACCTGAGGGGGGCGGTCTTACATGCAGTGTGGGCAGAGTGCGGGTACCTGAGGGGGGCGGTCTTACATGCAGTGTGGGCAAAGTGTGGAAACCTGAGGGGGGCGGTCTTACATGCAGTGTGGGCAGAGTGCGGGTACCTGAGGGGGGTGGTCTTACATGCAGTGTGGGCAGAGTGCGGGTACCTGAGGGGGGCGGTCTTACATGCAGTGTGGGCAAAGTGTGGAAACCTGAGGGGGGCGGTCTTACATGCAGTGTGGGCAAAGTGTGGAAACCTGAGGGGGGCGGTCTTACACGCAGTGTGGGCAAAGTGTGGAAACCTGAGGGGGCGGTCTTACATGCAGTGTGGGCAGAGTGCGGGTACCTGAGGGGGGTGGTCTTACATGCAGTGTGGGCAGAGTGCGGGTACCTGAGGGGGGCGGTCTTACATGCAGTGTGGGCAAAGTGTGGAAACCTGAGGGGGGCGGTCTTACATGCAGTGTGGGCAAAGTGTGGAAACCTGAGGGGGGCGGTCTTACATGCAGTGTGGGCAAAGTGTGGAAACCTGAGGGGGGCGGTCTTACATGCAGTGTGGGCAAAGTGTGGAAACCTGAGGGGGGCGGTCTTACATGCAGTGTGGGCAAAGTGTGGAAACCTGAGGGGGGCGGTCTTACATGCAGTGTGGGCAAAGTGTGGAAACCTGAGGGGGGCGGTCTTACATGCAGTGTGAGCAGAGTGCGGGTACCTGAGGGGGGCGGTCTTACATGCAGTGTGGGCAGAGTGCGGGTACATGAGGGGGGCGGTCTTACATGCAGTGTGGGCAAAGTGTGGAAACCTGAGGGGGGTGGTCTTACATGCAGTGTGGGCAAAGTGTGGAAACCTGAGGGGGGCGGTCTTACATGCAGTGTGGGCAAAGTGTGGAAACCTGAGGGGGGCGGTCTAACATGCAGTGTGGGCAAAGTGTGGAAACCTGAGGGGGGCGGTCTTACAATCAGCATGGGCAGAGTGCAGGTACACGAGGGGTGCTGTCTTACATGCAGTGTGGGCAGAGTGCAGGTATACGAGGGGCGCGGTCTTACATGCAGTGTGGGCAGAGTGCGGGTACACGAGGGATGCGGTCTTACATGCGGCGTGGGCAGAGTGCGGGTACACGAGGGGTGCGGTCTTACATGCAGTGTGGGCAGAGTGCGGGTACACGAGGGGGGCGGTCTTACAATCAGCATGGGCAGAGTGCAGGTACACGAGGGGTGCGGTCTTACATGCGGCGTGTGCAGAGTGTGGGTACACGAGGGGTGCGGTCTTACATGCAGTGTGGGCAGAGTGCGGGTATACGAGGGGCGCGGTCTTACATGCAGTGTGGGCAGAGTGCGGGTACACGAGGGGTGCGGTCTTACATGCGGCGTGGGCAGAGTGCGGGTACACGAGGGGTGCGGTCTTACATGCAGTGTGGGCAGAGTGCGGGTACACGAGGGGCACGGTCTTACATGTAGCGTGGGCAGAGTGCGGGTACACGAGGGGCGCGGTCTTACATGCAGTGTGGGCAGAGTGCGGGTACACGAGGGGTGCGGTCTTACATGCAGTGTGGGCAGAGTGCGGGTACACGAGGGGGGCGGTCTTACATCCAGTGTGGGCACAGTGCGGGTACACGAGGGAGCGGTCTTACATGCAGTGTGGGCAGAATGCGGGTACACGAGGGGTGCGGTCTTACACGCAGTGTGGGCAGAGTGCGGGTACACGAGGGGCGCAGTCTTACATGCGGCGTGGGCAGAGTGCGGGTACACGAGGGGTGCGGTCTTACATGCAGTGTGGGCAGAGTGCGGGTACACGAGGGGCACGGTCTTACATGTAGCGTGGGCAGAGTGCGGGTACACGAGGGGCGCGGTCTTACATGCAGTGTGGGCAGAGTGAGGGTACACGAGGGGGGCGGTCTTACATCCAGTGTGGGCACAGTGCGGGTACACGAGGGGGCGGTCTTACATGCAGTGTGGGCAGAATGCGGGTACACGAGGGGTGCGGTCTTACACGCAGTGTGGGCAGAGTGCGGGTACACGAGGGGCGCGGTCTTACATGCAGTGTGGGCAGAGTGCTGGTACACGAGGGGTGCGGTCTTACACGCAGTGTGGGCAGAGTGCGGGTACACGAGGGGCACGGTCTTACATGCGGCGTGGGCAGAGTGCTGGTACACGAGGGGTGCGGTCTTACACGCAGTGTGGGCAGAGTGCGGGTACACGAGGGGCACTGTCTTACATGCGGCGTGGGCAGAATGCGGGTACACCAGGGGTGCGGTCTTACATGCAGTGTGGGCAGAGTGCGGGTACACGAGGGGGGCGGTCTTACATGCAGTGTGGGCAGAGTGCGGGTACACAAAGGGTGCGATATTACATGCAGCGTGGGCAGAGTGCGGGTACACGAGGGGCGCGGTCTTACATGCAGCGTGGGCACAGTGCGGGTACACGAGGGGGCGGTCTTACATGCAGTGTGGGCAGAGTGCGGGTACACGAGGGGCGCGGTCTTACATGCAGTGTGGGCAGAATGCTGGTACACGAGGGGTGCGGTCTTACACGCAGTGTGGGCAGAGTGCGGGTACACGAGGGGCGTGGTCTTACATGCAGTGTGGGCAGAGTGCTGGTACACGAGGGGTGCGGTCTTACACGCAGTGTGGGCAGAGTGCGGGTACACGAGGGGCACTGTCTTACATGCGGCGTGGGCAGAATGCGGGTACACCAGGGGTGCGGTCTTACATGCAGTGTGGGCAGAGTGCGGGTACACGAGGAGGGCGGTCTTACATGCAGTGTGGGCAGAGTGCGGGTACACAAGGGGGGCGGTCTTACATGCAGTGTGGGCAGAGTGCTGGTACACGAGGGGTGCGGTCTTACATGCGGCGTGGGCAGAATGCGGGTACACCAGGGGTGCGGTCTTACATGCAGTGTGGGCAGAGTGCGGGTACACGAGGGGGGCGGTCTTACATG
The DNA here is from genome assembly GCF_040937935.1 of Hyperolius riggenbachi. Classification (NCBI taxonomy): domain Eukaryota; kingdom Metazoa; phylum Chordata; class Amphibia; order Anura; family Hyperoliidae; genus Hyperolius; species Hyperolius riggenbachi. Next base: position 2,738,042 of record NC_090649.1, on the reverse strand, counting down.
CAGTGTGGGCAGAGTGCGGGTACACGAGGGGGGCGGTCTTACATGCAGTGTGGGCAGAGTGCGGGTACATGAGGGGGGCGGTCTTACATGCAGCATGGGCAGAGTGCGGGCACACGAGGGGGCAGTCTTACATGCAGCATGGGCAGAGTGCGGGTACACGAGGGGCGCTCTCTTACACGCAGTGTGGGCAGAGTGCGGGTACACGAGGGGCGCGGTCTTACATGCAGTGTGGGCAGAGTGCGGGTACACGAGGGGCACGGTCTTACATGCGGCGTGGGCAGAATGCGGGTACACCAGGGGTGCGGTCTTACATGCAGTGTGGGCAGAGTGCGGGTACACGAGGGGGGCGGTCTTACATGCAGTGTGGGCAGAGTGCGGGTACACAAAGGGTGCGATATTACATGCAGCGTGGGCAGAGTGCGGGTACACGAGGGGCGCTGTCTTACATGCGCGTGGGCAGAGTGCGGGTACACGAGGGGGGCGGTCTTACACGCAGTGTGAGCAGAGTGCTGGTACACGAGGGGTGCGGTCTTACATGCGGCGTGGGCAGAATGCGGGTACACAAGGGGAGCGGTCTTACACGCAGCGTGGGCAGAGTGCGGGTACACAAGGGGGGCGGTCTTACACGCAGCGTGGGCAGAGTGCGAGTACACGAGGGGGGCGGTCTTACAAGCATGTAAGAGCATGTCCCACGTGTACCTGCACTCTGCCCACGCTGCATGTAAGACCACGCCCCTTGTGTTCCCGCATCCTGCATGTAAGACACACAACATCTTGTGCCTTCTCTGCTCACAATAGACATACAGAGACGTTTCTGCTGCCTTTCTGTCAGATCCAACCAGTCTGGCCATTGCCCTCTGACCTCTCCCATCAGCAGACACTGTGATACGCTGATGTTTCTGGTTGGACATCTTTTAAGCTGCCATTTTCTGCACACACACACTGTAATTATCAGCCTTTGGCTGGCCTTGTCCAGTAAACGCTAGTGACTACTGTGTGTGAGAATCCCAGACAATCAGCAGATAAAGAACTGATCAGAACCATCATAACCAGGACTCATCAGAGCAATCTCGCTGCCACAGTGACAATCACCGCCCCGCCCCCCATCCCCCCCCACCCCCCTAGTGTGAGCTGCTTGGGAGGATCACAAGCGTTAGTGTGCCTAAGGTCATACTTACTCCTTTGCCGCTCTCCTCCTCGGACGCCCGCTTGGGGTATGCTCCAACTCAGGCTCCTCCTCCTTGGTCTCTTTCGGTAACATTGCCGCCATCTGCTCCTCCGCCGCTCTGATCAGGAGAAGCTCCGCCTTGGACTTGCGGCCTCTTTTTTTCGGTACCTTGACAATGGAGGCAGGCGGGGCATCACCAGCAGAGCCATTCTCTATCAATGAGGGGGCGGAGTCTTCGCCCAGTAATGTTCCTGCAGGTGGAGGCGGGACACAGTCACCCAATGAGGCTTCATCACCACTTACAAGATTGGACAGACCTGTAGAAAGAGGAGGGGTAACTAAACCCATTCACAAAGCTACCACGCCCCTTCTCTCAAGTCCTGTGTAAATCCCTCGTCCCCCATGTAGGCTGGTATAGGCAGGAACGGCCGAGCTGGAGAGACTGGGGCTCCCCTGCCTGAGAAATACCAGCCAAAAAGTCTCATCATAAACCCCCTGCTACTACTGTACAGACTTCATTCAATACTGGAGACCCCCTGCTATTACTGTACAGACTTCATTCTATACTGGAGCCCCTTGCTATTACCAAACTGACTTCATTCAATACTGAAGACCCCTGCTATTACTGTACAGACTTCATTCAGTACTGGAGCCCCCCTGCTATTACTGTACAGACTTCAATACTGGAGCCCCCCTGCTATTACCAAACAGACTTCATTCAATACTGGAGCCCCCCTGCTATTACTGTACAGACTTCATTCAATACTGGAGCCCCCCTGCTATTACCAAACAGACTTCATTCAATACTGGAGATCCCCTGCTATTACCGTACAGACTTCAATACTGGAGCCCCCTGCTATTACTGTACAGACTTCATTCAATACTGGAGACCCCCTGCTATTACTGTACAGACTTCATTAAATACTGTAGCCCCCTGCTATTACCGCACAGACTTCAATATTGGAGCCCCCTGCTATTACTGTACAGACTTCATTCAATACTGGAGACCCCTGCTATTACTGTACAGACTTCATTCAGTACTGGAGCCCCCTGCTATTACTGTACAGACTTCAATACTGGAGCCCCCCTGCAATTACCAAACAGACTTCATTCAATACTGGAGCCCCCTGCTATTACTGTACAGACTTCATTCAATACTGGAGACCCCCTGCTATTACTGTACAGACTTCATTCAATACTGGAGACCCCTGCTATTACTGTACAGACTTCAATACTGGAGCCCCCCTGCTATTACCAAACAGACTTCATTCAATACTGGAGATCCCCTGCTATTACCGTACAGACTTCAATATTGGAGCCCCCCTGCTATTACCAAACAGACTTCATTCAATACTGGAGCCCCCTGCTATTATTGTACAGATTTCATTCAATACTGGAGCCCCCCTGCTATTACCAAACAGACTTCATTCAATACTGGAGATCCCCTGCTATTACCGTACAGACTTCAATACTGGAGCCCCCTGCTATTACTGTACAGACTTCATTCAATACTGGAGCCCCCCTGCTATTACCAAACAGACTTCATTCAATACTGGAGCCCCCCTGCTATTACCGTACAGACTTCAATATTGGAGCCCCCTGCTATTACCATACAGACTTCATTCAATACTGGAGACCCCCTGCTATTACTGTACAGACTTCATACAATACTGGAGCCCCCTGCTATTACTGTACAGACTGCATTCAATACTGGAGCCCCCTGCTATTACAGTACAGACTTCATTCAATACTGAGTCCCCCTGCTATTACCAAACAGACTTCATTCAATACTGGAGCCCCCCCCCCCTGCTATTACCATACAGAGTTCATTCAATGCTGGAGCCCCCCTGCTATTACTGTACAGACTTCATTCAACACTGGAGCCCCCTGCTATTACTGTACAGACTTCATTCAATACTGGAGCCCCCTGCTATTACTGTACAGACCATACAATACTGAGTCCCCTGCTATTACTGTACAGACTTCATTCAATACTGGAGCCCCCTGCTATTACTGTACAGACTTCATTCAATACTGGAGCCCCCCTGCTATTACTGTACAGACTTCATTCAACACTGGAGCCCCCTGCTATTACTGTACAAACTTCATTCAATACTGGAGCCCCCCTGCTATTACTGTACAGACTTCATTCAATACTGGAGCCCCCTGCTATTACCATATAGACTGCATCCAACACTGGAGCCCCCCTGCTATTACTGTACAGACTTCATTCTATAATGGAGCCCCCTGCTATTACTGTACAGACTTCATTCAATACTGGAGCCCCCTGCTATTACTGTACAGACTTCATTCAATACTGGAGCCCCCTGCCATTACTGTACAGACTTCATTCAATACTGGAGCCCCCTGCTATTACCATACAGACTTCATTCAATACTGGAGCCCCCTGCTATTACTGTACAGACTTCATTCTATAATGGAGCCCCCCTGCTATTACTGTACAGACTGCATCCAACACTGGAGCCCCCTGCTATTACTGTACAGACTTCATTCAATACTGGAGCCCCCTGCTATTACTGTACAGACTTCATTCAATACTGGAGCCCCCTGCTATTACTGTACAGACTTCATTCAATACTGGAGCCCCCTGCTATTACTGTACAGACTTCATTCAATACTGGATCCCCCTGCTATTACTGTACAGACTTCATTCAATACTGGAGCCCCCTGCTATTACTGTACATACTTCATTCAATACTGGAGACCCCCTGCTTTTACTGTACAGACTTCATTCAATACTGGAGACCCCCTGCTATTACCATACAGACTTCATTCAATACTGGAGCCCCCCTGCTAATACCGTACAGACTTCATTCAATACTGGAGCCCCCTGCTATTACTGTACAGACTTCATTCAATACTGGAGACCCCCTGCTATTACCATACAGACTTCATTCAATACTGGAGCCCCCCTGCTATTACCATACAGACTTCATTCAATACTGGAGCCCCCTGCTATTACTGTACAGACTTCATTCAACACTGGAGCCCCCTGCTATTACTGTACAGACTTCATTCAATACTGGAGCCCCCTGCTATTACTGTACAGACTTCATTCAATACTGGAGCCCCCTGCTATTACTGTACAGACTTCATTCAATACTGGAGCCCCCTGCTATTACTGTACAGACTGCATCCAACACTGGAGCCCCCTGCTATTACTGTACAGACTTCATTCTATAATGGAGCCCCCCTGCTATTACTGTACAGACTTCATTCAATACTGGAGACCCCCCTGCTATTACTGTACAGACTTCATTCAATACTGGAGCCCCTTGCTATTACCAAACAGACTTCATTCAATACTGGAGACCCCTGCTATTACTGTACAGACTTCATTCAGTACTGGAGCCCCCCTGCTATTACTGTACAGACTTCAATACTGGAGCCCCCCTGCTATTACCAAACAGACTTCATTCAATACTGGAGCCCCCCTGCTATTACTGTACAGACTTCATTCAACACTGGAGCCCCCTGCTATTACTGTACAGACTTCATTCAACACTGGAGCCCCCTGCTATTACTGTACAGACTTCATTCAATACTGGAGCCCCCCTGCTATTACTGTACAGACTTCATTCAATACTGGAGCCCCCTGCTTTTACCATATAGACTTCATTCAATACTGGAGCCCCCTGCTATTACTGTACAGACTTCATTCAATACTGGAGCCCCCTGCTATTACTGTACAGACTTCATTCAATACTGGAGCCCCCTGCTATTACTGTACAGACTTCATTCAATACTGGAGCCCCCTGCTATTACTGTACATACTTCATTCAATACTGGAGACCCCCTGCTTTTACTGTACAGACTTCATTCAATACTGGAGACCCCCTGCTATTACCATACAAACTTCATTCAATACTGGAGCCCCCCTGCTATTACCGTACAGACTTCATTCAATACTGGAGCCCCCTGCCATTACTGTACAGACTTCATTCAATACTGGAGACCCCCTGCTATTACCATACAGACTTCATTCAATACTGGAGCCCCCCTGCTATTACCATACAGACTTCATTCAATACTGGAGCCCCCTGCTATTACTGTACAGACTTCATTCAACACTGGAGCCCCCTGCTATTACTGTACAGACTTCATTCAATACTGGAGCTCCCTGCTATTACTGTACAGACTTCATTCAATACTGGAGCCCCCTGCTATTACTGTACAGACTTCATTCAATACTGGAGCCCCCTGCTATTACTGTACAGACTTCATTCAATACTGGAGCCCCCTGCTATTACTGTACAGACTGCATCCAACACTGGAGCCCCCTGCTATTACTGTACAGACTTCATTCTATAATGGAGCCCCCCTGCTATTACTGTACAGACTTCATTCAATACTGGAGACCCCCCTGCTATTACTGTACAGACTTCATTCAATACTGGAGCCCCTTGCTATTACCAAACAGACTTCATTCAATACTGGAGACCCCTGCTATTACTGTACAGACTTCATTCAGTACTGGAGCCCCCCTGCTATTACTGTACAGACTTCAATACTGGAGCCCCCCTGCTATTACCATACAGACTTCATTCAATACTGGAGCCCCCTGCTTTTACCATATAGACTTCATTCAATACTGGAGCCCCCTGCTATTACTGTACAGACTTCATTCAATACTGGAGCCCCCTGCTATTACTGTACAGACTTCATTCAATACTGGAGCCCCCTGCTATTACCATACATAGTTACATAGTTACATAGTTATTTTGGTTGAAAAAAGACATACGTCCATCGAGTTCAACCAGTATAAAGTACAACACCAGCCTGCTCCCTCACATATCCCTGTTGATCCAGAGGAAGGCGAAAAAACCCTTACAAGGCATGGTCCAATTAGCCCCTAAAGGGAAAAATTCCTTCCCGACTCCAGATGGCAATCAGATAAAATCCCTGGATCAACATCATTAGGCATTACCTAGTAATTGTAGCCATGGATGTCTTTCAACGCAAGGAAAGCATCTAAGCCCCCTTTAAATGCAGGTATAGAGTTTGCCATAACGACTTCCTGTGGCAACTTCATTCAATACAGACTTCATTCAATACTGGAGCCCCCTGCTATTACTGTACAGACTTCATTCAATACTGGAGCCCGCTGCTATTACCATACAGACTTCATTCAATACTGGAGCCCCCCTGCTATTACTGTACAGACTTCATTCAATACTGGAGCCCCCTGCTATTACTGTACAGACTTCATTCAATACTGGAGCCCCCTGCTATTACTGTACAGACTTCATTCAATACTGGAGCCCCCCTGCTATTACCATACAGATTCATTCAATACTGGAGCCCCCTGCTATTACTGTACAGACTTCATTCAATACTGGAGCCCCCTGCTATTACTGTACAGACTTCATTCAATACTGGAGCCCCCCTGCCATTACTGTACAGACTTCATTCAATACTGGAGCCCCCTGCTATTACCATACAGACTTCATTCAATACTGGAGCCCCCTGCTATTACTGTACAGACTTCATTCTATAATGGAGCCCCCCTGCTATTACTGTACAGACTGCATCCAACACTGGAGCCCCCTGCTATTACTGTACAGACTTCATTCAATACTGGAGCCCCCTGCTATTACTGTACAGACTTCATTCAATACTGGAGCCCCCTGCTATTACCATACAGACTTCATTCAATACTGGAGCCCCCTGCTATTACTGTACAGACTTCATTCAATACTGGAGCCCCCTGCTATTACTGTACAGACTTCATTCAATACTGGATCCCCCAGCTATTACTGTACAGACTTCATTCAATACTGGAGCCCCCTGCTATTACTGTACATACTTCATTCAATACTGGAGACCCCCTGATATTACTGTACAGACTTCATTCAATACTGGAGACCCCCTGCTATTACCATACAGACTTCATTCAATACTGGAGCCCCCCTGCTATTACCGTACAGACTTCATTCAATACTGGAGCCCCCTGCTATTACTGTACAGACTTCATTCAATACTGGAGACCCCCTGCTATTACCATACAGACTTCATTCAATACTGGAGCCCCCCTGCTATTACCATACAGACTTCATTCAATACTGGAGCCCCCTGCTATTACTGTACAGACTTCATTCTATAATGGAGCCCCCCTGCTATTACTGAACAGACTGCATCCAACACTGGAGCCCCCTGCTATTACTGTACAGACTCCATTCAATACTGGAGCCCCCTGCTATTACTGTACAGACTTCATTCAATACTGGAGCCCCCTGCTATTACTGTACAGACTTCATTCAATACTGGAGCCCCCTGCTATTACTGTACAGACTTCATTCAATACTGGAGCCCCCTGCTATTACCATACAGACTTCATTCAATACTGGAGCCCCCTGCTATTACTGTACAGACTGCATCCAACACTGGAGCCCCCCCCCCCCCCGCTATTACTGTACAGACCTCATGGAATACTGGAGACCCCCTGCTATTACTGTACAGACTTCATTCTATAATGGAGCCCCCCTGCTATTACTGTACAGACTTCATTCTATAATGGAGCCCCCTGCTATTACTGTACAGACTTCATTCTATAATGGAGCCCCCCTGCTATTACTGTACAGACTTCATTCAATACTGGAGCCCCCTGCTATTACTGTACAGACTTCATTCAATACTGGAGCCCCCCTGCTATTACTGTACAGACTTCATTCAATACTGGAGCCCCCTGCTATTACTGTACAGACTTCATTCAATACTGGAGACCCCCCTGCTATTACTGTACAGACTTCATTCTATAATGGAGCCCCCTGCTATTACTGTACAGACTTCATTCTATAATGGAGCCCCCTGCTATTACTGTACAGACTGCATCCAACACTGGAGCCCCCCTGCTATTACTGTACAGACTTCATTCTATAATGGAGCCCCCTGCTATTACTGTACAGACTTCATTCAATACTGGAGCCCCCCTGCTATTACTGTACAGACTTCATTCAATACTGGAGCCCCCCTGCTATTACTGTACAGACTTCATTCAATACTGGAGCCCCCCTGCTATTACTGTACAGACTTCATTCAATACTGGAGACCCCCCTGCTATTACTGTACAGACTTCATTCTATAATGGAGCCCCCTGCTATTACTGTACAGACTTCAATACTGGAGCCCCCCTGCTATTACTGTACAGACTGCATCCAACACTGGAGCCCCCCTGCTATTACTGTACAGACTTCATTCTATAATGGAGCCCCCTGCTATTACTGTACAGACTTCATTCAATACTGCAGCCCCCCTGCTATTACTGTACAGACTTCATTCAATACTGGAGCCCCCCCCTGCTATTACTGTACAGACCTCATGCAATACTGGAGCCCCCTGCTATTATTGTACAGACTTCATTCAATACTGGAGCCCCCTGCTATTACCATTCAGACTCCATTCAATACTGGAGCCCCCCTGCTATTACCAAACAGACTTCATTCAATACTGGAGCCCCCCTGCTATTACTGTACAGACTTCATTCAATACTGGAGCCCCCTGCTATTACTGTACAGACTTCATTCAATACTGTAGCCCCCTGCTATTACTGTACAGACTTCATTCAATACTGTAGCCCCCTGCTATTATTGTACAGACTTCATTCTATACTGGAGCCCCCCTGCTATTACTGTACAGACATCATTCAATACTGGAGCCCCCCTGCTATTACTGTACAGACTTCATTCAATACTGGAGCCCCCCTGCTATTACCATACAGACTTCATTCAATACTGGAGCCCCCTGCTATTACCATACAGACTTCATTCAATACTGAAGACCCCTGCTATTACTGTACAGACTTCATTCAGTACTGGAGCCCCCCTGCTATTACCATACAGACTTCATTCAATACTGGAGCCCCCTGCTATTACCATACAGACTTCATTCAATACTGGAGCCCCCTGCTATTATTGTACAGACCTCATTCTATAATGGAGCCCCCTTCTATTACCATACAGACTTCATTCAATACTGGAGCCCCCTGCTATTACTGTACAGACTTCATTCAATACTGGAGACCCCCTGCTATTATTGTACAGACCTCATTCTATAATGGAGCCCCCTTCTATTACCATACAGACTTCATTCAATACTGGAGCCCGCTGCTATTACCATACAGACTTCATTCAATACTGGAGCCCCCTGCTATTATTGTACAGACTTCATTCAATACTGGAGCCCCCCCTGCTATTACTTAACAGACTTCATTCAATACTGGAGCCCCCTGCTATTACTGTACAGACTTCATTCAATACTGGAGCCCCCTGCTATTACCATACAGACTTCATTCAATACTGGAGCCCCCTGCTATTACTGTACAGACTTCATTCAATACTGGAGCCCCCTGCTATTACTGTACAGACTTCATTCAATACTGGATCCCCCAGCTATTACTGTACAGACTTCATTCAATACTGGAGCCCCCTGCTATTACTGTACATACTTCATTCAATACTGGAGACCCCCTGCTATTACTGTACAGACTTCATTCAATACTGGAGACCCCCTGCTATTACCATACAGACTTCATTCAATACTGGAGCCCCCCTGCTATTACCGTACAGACTTCATTCAATACTGGAGCCCCCTGCTATTACTGTACAGACTTCATTCAATACTGGAGACCCCCTGCTATTACCATACAGACTTCATTCAATACTGGAGCCCCCTGCTATTACTGTACAGACTTCATTCAATACTGGAGCCCCCCTGCTATTACTGTACAGACTTCATTCAATACTGGAGCCCCCCTGCTATTACCAAACAGACTTCATTCAATACTGGAGCCCCCCCTGCTATTACTGTACAGACTTCATTCAATACTGGAGCCCCCTGCTATTACTGCACAGAATTCATTCAATACTGGAGCCCCCTGCTATTACTGTACAGACTTCATTCAATACTGGAGCCCCCCTGCTATTACCAAACAGACTTCATTCAATACTGGAGCCCCCCCTGCTATTACTGTACAGACTTCATTCAATACTGGAGCCCCCTGCTATTACTGTACAGACTTCATTCAATACTGGAGACCCCCTGCTATTACCATACAGACTTCCTTCAACACTGGAGACCCCCTGCTATTACTGTACAGACTTCATTCAATACTGGAGCCCCCTGCTATTACTGTACAGACTTCATTCAATACTGGAGCCCCCCTGCTATTACCAAACAGACTTCATTCAGTACTGGAGCCCCCCTGCTATTACTGTACAGACTTCATTCAATACTGGAGCCCCCTGCTATTACCATACAGACTTCAATACTGGAGCCCCCTGCTATTACTGTACAGACTTCATTCAATACTGGAGCCCCCTGCTATTACCATACAGACTTCATTCAATACTGGAGACCCCCTGCTATTACTGTACAGACTTCATTCAATACTGGAGCCCCCTGCTATTACTGTACAGACTTCATTCAATACTGGAGCCCCCTGCTATTACCAAACAGACTTCATTCAATACTGGAGCCCCCCCCCCCCCCCCTGCTATTACCATACAGACTTCATTCAATACTGGAGCCCCCTGCTATTACTGTACAGACTTCATTCAATACTGGAGCCCCCTGCTATTACCATACAGACTTCATTCAATACTGGAGACCCCCTGCTATTACTGTACAGACTTCATTCAATACTGGAGCCCCCTGCTATTACTGTACAGACTTCATTCAATACTGGAGCCCCCTGCTATTACTGTACAGACTTCATTCAATACTGGAGCCCCCTGCTATTACCAAACAGACTTCATTCAATACTGGAGACCCCTGCTATTACTGTACAGACTTCATTCAGTACTGGAGCCCCCCTGCTATTACTGTACAGACTTCAATACTGGAGCCCCCCTGCTATTACCAAACAGACTTCATTCAATACTGGAGCCCCCCTGCTATTACTGTACAGACTTCATTCTATAATGGAGCCCCCCTGCTATTACTGTACAGACAGACAATGTAGCATGTCCCCCAGGTATTACTCCCCCTGCTATTACACTACAGACCTCATCCTATAATGGAGCATGTCCCCCAGGTATCACTCACCCTTTAGCTTCCTAGCTTCTGCCTCTGATGACAGGGAGTTGGGGTTTCTGGATCGGGCAGCTGTACTCAGGGGGTGCAGAAGGTCACAGACCCCCTTCTTTATGGGGGAAGGGGCGAGGGACACAGCTGACCCTTCTGCCTTGAGGGTGGGGGAGGGGGCGGAGTCCTCGGCCGTTGGTTGGACCATCTCCCTTTTACAGGTGGTTTGTATGTTGGCAGATCCAGCAAGGTCCATTAATGTGGGAAGTGCAAGCTGTGCGGTCGTGTCATAGCTTCTGCTGCAGCGTCACACCTGCAATACATGTCATCATTATTGTATACATATAGCACTGACATCTTCTGCAGCACTTTATGGAGTACAAATTCATGTCACTGACTGTCCTCAGGAGGAGCTCACCCTCTAACACTACCAGAGTCATAGTGTAATGTCCTACCATATTATTATTATGTATTTATATAGCACTGACATCTTCTGCAGCACATTACAGAGTACATAGTCATGTCACTGACTGTCCTCAGAGGAGCTTACACTCTAATCCTACCATAGTCATAGTGTAATGTCCTACCATATTATTATTATGTATTTATATAGCACTGACATCTTCTGCAGCACTGTACAGAGTACATAGTCATGTCACTTAATGTCCTCAGAGGAGCTCACACTCTAATCCTACTATAGTCATAGCCTAATGTCCTACCATATTATTATTATGTATTTATATAGCAGTGACATCTTCTGCAGCACATTACAGAGCACATAGTCATGTCACTGACAGTCCTCAGAGGAGCTCACACTCTAATCCTACCATAGTCATAGTGTAATGTCCTACCATATTATTATTATGTATTTATATAGCACTGACATCTCCTGCAGCACTGTACAGAGTACATAGTCATGTCACTGACTGTCCTCAGAGGAGCTCACACTCTAATCCTACCATAGTCATAGTGTAATGTCCTACCATATTATTATTATGTATTTATATAGCACTGACATCTCCTGCAGCACTGTACAGAGTACATAGTCATGTCACTGACTGTCCTCAGAGGAGCTCACACTCTAATCCTACCATAGTCATAGTGTAATGTCCTACCATATTATTATTATGTATTTATATAGCACTGACATCTCCTGCAGCACTGTACTGAGTACATAGTCATGTCACTGACTGTCCTCAGAGGAGCTCACACTCTAATCCTACCATAGTCATAGTCTAATGTCCTACCATATTATTATTATGTATTTATATAGCACTGACATCTCCTGCAGCACTGTACAGAGTACATAGTCATGTCTTACTGACCTTCCTCAGAGGAGCTCACACTCGAATCCTACCATAGTCATGGTCTAATGTCCTACCATATTATTATTATGTATTTATATAGCACTGACATCTTCTGCAGCACTGTACAGAGTACATAGTCATGTCACTGACTGTCCTCAGAGGAGCTCACACTCTAATCCTACCATAGTCATAGTCTAATGTCCTACCATATTATTATTATGTATTTATATAGCACTGACATCTTCTGCAGCACATTACAGAGTACATAGTCGTGTCACTGACTGTCCTCAGAGGAGCTCACACTCTAATCCTACCATAGTCATAGTCTAATGTCCTACCATATTATTATTATGTATTTATATAGCACTGACATCTTCTGCAGCACATTACAGAGTACATAGTCATGTCACTGACTGTTCTCAGAGGAGCTCACACTCTAATCCTACCATAGTCATAGTGTAATGTCCTACCATATTATTATTATGTATTTATATAGCACGGACATCTTCTGCAGCACTGTACCGAGTACATAGTCATGTCACTGACTGTCCTGAGAGGAGCTCACAGTCTAATCCTACCATAGTTCTAGCCTAATGTCCTACCATATTATTATGTATTTATATAGCACTGACGTCTTCTGCAGCACTGTAAAGAGTACATAGTCATGTCACTGACTGTCCTCAGAGGAGCTCACAATCTAATCCTACCATAGTCATAGTGTAATGTCCTACCATATTATTATTATGTATTTATATAGCACTGACATCTCCTGCAGCACTGTACAGAGTACATAGTCATGTCACTGACTGTCCTCAGAGGAGCTCACACTCTAATCCTACCATAGTCATAGTGTAATGTCCTACCATATTATTATTATGTATTTATATAGCACTGACATCTCCTGCAGCACTGTACTGAGTACATAGTCATGTCACTGACTGTCCTCAGAGGAGCTCACACTCTAATCCTACCATAGTCATAGTCTAATGTCCTACCATATTATTATTATGTATTTATATAGCACTGACATCTCCTGCAGCACTGTACAGAGTACATAGTCATGTCTTACTGACCTTCCTCAGAGGAGCTCACACTCGAATCCTACCATAGTCATGGTCTAATGTCCTACCATATTATTATTATGTATTTATATAGCACTGACATCTTCTGCAGCACTGTACAGAGTACATAGTCATGTCACTGACTGTCCTCAGAGGAGCTCACACTCTAATCCTACCATAGTCATAGTCTAATGTCCTACCATATTATTATTATGTATTTATATAGCACTGACATCTTCTGCAGCACATTACAGAGTACATAGTCGTGTCACTGACTGTCCTCAGAGGAGCTCACACTCTAATCCTACCATAGTCATAGTCTAATGTCCTACCATATTATTATTATGTATTTATATAGCACTGACATCTTCTGCAGCACATTACAGAGTACATAGTCATGTCACTGAATGTTCTCAGAGGAGCTCACACTCTAATCCTACCATAGTCATAGTGTAATGTCCTACCATATTATTATTATGTATTTATATAGCACGGACATCTTCTGCAGCACTGTACCGAGTACATAGTCATGTCACTGACTGTCCTGAGAGGAGCTCACAGTCTAATCCTACCATAGTTCTAGCCTAATGTCCTACCATATTATTATGTATTTATATAGCACTGATGTCTTCTGCAGCACTGTAAAGAGTACATAGTCATGTCACTGACTGTCCTCAGAGGAGCTCACAATCTAATCCTCCCATAGTCATAGTCTAATGCCCTACCATATTATTATTATTATTATGTATTTATATAGCACTGACATCTTCTGCAGCACATTACAGAGTACATAGTCATGTCACTGGCTGTCCTCAGAGGAGCTCACAATTTAATCCTACCATAGTCATAGTCTAATGCCCTACCATATTATTATTATGTATTTATATAGCACTGACATCTCCTGCAGCACATTACAGAGTACATAGTCATGTCACTGACTGTCCTCAGAGGAGCTCACACTCTAATCCTACCATAGTCATAGTCTAATGTCCTACCATATTATTATTATGTATTTATATAGCACTGACAGCTTCTGCAGCACATTACAGAGTACATAGTCATGTCACTGACTGTCCTCAGAGGAGCCCACAATCTAATCCTACCATAGTCATAGTCTAAGGTCCTACCATATTATTATTATGTATTTATATAACACTGACATCTTCTGCAGCACATTACAGAGTACATAGTCATGTCACTGACTGTCATCAGAGGATCTCCCACTCTTATCCTACCATAGTCATAGTCTAAGGTCCTACCATAATATTATTATGTATTTATATAGCACTGACATCTTCTGCAGCGCATTACAGAGTACATAGTAATGTCACTGACTGTCCTCAGAGGAGCTCACACTCTAATCCTACCATAGTCATAGTCTAATGTCCTACCATATTATTATTATGTATTTATATAGCACTGACATCTTCTGCAGCACATTACAGAGTACATAGTCATGTCACTGACTGTCCTCAGAGGAGCTCACACTCTAATCCTACCATAGTCATAGTGTAATGTCCTACCATATTATTATTATTATGTATTTATATAGCACTGAAATCTTCTGCAGCACATTACAGAGTACAAATTCATGTCACTGACTGTCCTCAGAGGAGCTCACACTCTAATCCTACCATAGTCGTAGTGTAATGTCCGACCATATTATTATTATGTATTTATATAGCGCTGACATCTTCTGCAGCACATTACAGAGTACATAGTCATGTCACTGACTGTTCTGAGAGGAGCTCACACTCTAATCCTACCATAGTCATATTGTAATGTCCTACCATATTATTAATATGTATTTATATAGCACTGACATTTTCTGCAGCACATTACAGAGTACATAGTCATGTCACTGACTGTCCTCAGAGGGGCTAACAGTGTAATCCTACCATAGTCATAGTCTAATATCCTACCATATTATTATTATGTATTTATATAGCACTGACATCTCCTGCAGCACATTACAGAGTACATAGTCATATCACTGACTGTCCTCAGAGGAGCTCACACTCTAATCCTACCATAGTCATAGTCTAATGTCCTACCATATTATTATTATGTATTTATATAGCACTGACATCTTCTGCAGCACATTACAGAGTACAAAGTCATGTCACTGACTGTCCTCAGGGGAGCTCACACTCTAATCCTACCATAGTCATAGTCTAATGTCCTACCATATTATTATGTATTTATATAGCACTGACATCTTCTGCAGCGCATTACAGAGTACATAGTCATGTCACTGACTGTCCTCAGAGGAGCTCACACTCTAATCCTACCATAGTCATAGTGTAATGTCCTACCATATTATTATTATGTATTTATATAGCACTGACATCTTCTGCAGCACATTACAGAGTACATAGTCATGTCACTGACTGTCCTCAGAGGAGCTCACACTCTAATCCCACCATAGTCATAGTGTAATGTCCTACCATATTATTATTATGTATTTATATAGCACTGACATCTTCTGCAGCACATTACAGAGTACATAGTCATGCCACTGACTGTCCTCAGAGGAGCTCACACTCTAATCCTACCATAGTCATAGTGTAATGTCCTACCATATTATTATTATGTATTTATATAGCACTGACATCTTCTGCAGCACATTACAGAGTACATAGTCATGTCACTGACTGTCCTCAGAGGTGCTCACACTCTAATCCTACCATAGTCATAGTGTAATGTCCTACCATATTATTATTATGTATTTATATAGCACTGACATCTTCTGCAGCACATTACAGAGTACATAGTCATGTCACTGACTGTCCTCAGAGGTGCTCACACTCTAATCCTACCATAGTCATAGTCTAATGTCCTACCATATTATTATTATGTATTTATATAGCACTGACATCTCCTGCAGCACATTACAGAGTACATAGTCATGTCACTGACTGTCCTCAGAGGAGCTCACACTCTATACCTACCATAGTCATAGTCTAATGTGCTACCATATTATTATTATGTATTTATATAGCACTGACATCTTCTGCAGCACATTACAGAGTACATAGTCATGTCACTGGCTGTCCTCAGAGGGGCTAACAGTGTAATCCTACCATAGTCATAGTCTAATGTCCTACCATATTATTATTATGTATTTATATAGCACTTACATCTTCTGCAGCACATTACAGAGTACATAGTCAAGTCACTGACTGTCCTCAGAGGAGCTCACAATCTAATCCTACCATAGTCAGTCTAATGTCCTACCATATTATTATTATGTATTTATATAGCACTGACATCTCCTGCAGCACATTACAGAGTACATAGTCATGTCACTGACTGTCCTCAGAGGAGCTCACACTCTAATCCCACCATAGTCATAGTCTAATATCCTACCATATTATTATTATGTATTTATATAGCACTGACATCTTCTGCAGCACATTACAGAGTACATAGTCATGTCACTGACTGTCCACAGAGGAGCTCACACTCTAATCCCACCATAGTCATAGTGTAATGTCCTACCATATTATTATTATGTATTTATATAGCACTGACATCTTCTGCAGCACATTACAGAGTACATAGTCATGTCACTGACTGTCCACAGAGGAGCTCACACTCTAATCCCACCATAGTCATAGTGTAATGTCCTACCATATTATTATTATGTATTTATATAGCACTGACATCTTCTGCAGCACATTACAGAGTACATAGTCATGTCACTGACTGTGCTCAGAGGAGCTCACAATCTAATCCTACCATAGTCATAGTCTAATGTCCTACCATATTATTATTATGTATTTATATAGCACTGACATCTACTGCAGCACATTACAGAGTACATAGCCATGTCACTGACTGTCCTCAGAGGAGCTCACACTCTAATCCTACCATAGTCATAGCCTTATGTCCTACCATATTATTATTATGTATTTATATAGCACTGACATCTTCTGCAGCACATTACAGAGTACATAGTCATGTCACTGACTGTCCTCAGAGGAGCTCACACTCTAATCCTACCATAGTCGTAGTGTAATGTCCTACCATATTATTATTATTATGTATTTATATAGCACTGGAATCTTCTGCAGCACATTACAGAGTACAAATTCATGTCACTGACTGTCCTCACAGGAGCTCACACTCTAATCCTACCATAGTCGTAGTGTAATGTCCGACCATATTATTATTATGTATTTATATAGCGCTGACATCTTCTGCAGCACATTGCAGAGTACATAGCCATGTCACTGACTGTCCTCAGAGGGGCTAACAGTGTAATCCTACCATAGTCATAGTCTAATGTCCTACCATATTATTATTATGTATTTATATAGCACTTACATCTTCTGCAGCACATTACAGAGTACATAGTCATGTCACTGACTGTCCTCAGAGGGGCTCACACTCTAATCCTACCATAGTCATAGTGTAATGTCCTACCATATTATTATTATATATTTATATAGCAGTGACATCTTCTGCAGCACATTACAGAGTACATAGTCATGTCACTGACTGTCCTCAGAGGAGCTCACACTTGAATCCTACCATAGTCATAGTGTAACGTCCTACCATATTATTATTATGTATTTATATAGCACTGACATCTTCTGCAGCACATTACAGAGTACATAGTCATGTCACTGACTGTCTTCAGAGGAGCTCACACTCGAATCCTACCATAGTCATAGTCTAATGTCCTACCATATTATTATTATGTATTTATATAGCACTGACATCTTCTGCAGCACATTACAGAGTACATAGTCATGTCACTGACTGTCCTCAGAGGAGCTCACACTCTAATCCTACCATAGTCATAGTCTAATGTCCTACCATATTATTATTATGTATTTATATAGCACTTACATCTTCTGCAGCACATTACAGAGTACATAGTCATGTCACTCAGACTGTCCTTACAGGAGCTCACAATCTAATCCTACCATAGTCATAGTCTAATGTCCTACCATATTATTATTATGTATTTATATAGCACTGACATCTTCTGCAGCACATTACAGAGTACATAGTCATGTCACTGACTGTCCTCAGAGGAGCTCACACTCTAATCCTACCATAGTCCTAGTCTAATGTCCTACCATATCATTATTATGTATTTATATAGCACTTACATCTTCTGCAGCACATTACAGAGTACATAGTCATGTCACTGACTGTCCTCAGAGGAGCTCACAATCTAATCCTACCATAGTCCTAGTCTAATGTCCTACCATATTATTATTATGTATTTATATAGCACTGACATCTCCTGCAGCACATTACAGAGTACATAGTCATGTCACTGACTGTCCTCAGAGGAGCTCACACTTGAATCCTACCATAGTCATAGTGTAATGTCCTACCATATTATTATTATGTATTTATATAGCACTGACATCTTCTGCAGCACATTACAGAGTACATAGTCATGCCACTGACTGTCCTCAGAGGAGCTCACAATCTAATCCTACTATAGTCATAGTATAATGTCCTACCATATTATTATTATGTATTTATGTAGCACTGACATCTTCTGCAGCACATTACAGAGTACATAGTCATGTCACTGACTGTCCTCAGAGGAGCTCACATTCTAATCCTACCATAGTCATAGTCTAATGTCCTACCATATTATTATCATGTATTTATATAGCACTGACATCTCCTGCAGCACATTACAGAATACATAGTCATGTCACTGACTGTCCTCAGAGGAGCTCACATTCTAATCCTACCATAGTCATAGTTTAATGTCCTACCATATTATTATCATGTATTTATATAGCACTGACATCTCCTGCAGCACATTACAGAGTACATAGTCATGTCACTGACTGTCCTCAGAGGAGCTCACATTCTAATCCTACCATAGTCATAGTCTAATGTCCTACCATATTATTATCATGTATTTATATAGCACTGACATCTCCTGCAGCACATTACAGAGTACATAGTCATGTCACTGACTGTCCTCAGAGGAGCTCACACTCTAATCCTACCATAGTCATAGTGTAATGTCCTACCATATTATTATTATGTATTTATATAGCACTGACATCTCCTGCAGCACATTACAGAGTACATAGTCATGCCACTGACTGTCCTCAGAGGAGCTCACACTCTAATCCTACCATAGTCATAGTGTAATGTCCTACCATATTATTATTATGAATTTATATAGCAGTGACATCTTCTGCAGCATATTAAAGAGTAAATAGTCTGGTCACTGACTGTCCTCAGAGGGGCTCACACTCTAATCCTACCATAGTCATACCCTAATGTCCTACCATATTATTATTATTATGTATTTATATAGCACTGACATCTCCTGCAGCACATTACAGAGTACATAGTCATGTCACTGACTGTCCTCAGAGGAGCTCACACTCTAATCCTACCATAGTCATACCCTAATGTCCTACCATATTATTATTATTATGTATTTATATAGCACTGACATCTCCTGCAGCACATTGCAGAGTACATAGCCATGTCACTGACTGTCCTCAGAGGGGCTAACAGTGTAATCCTACCATAGTCATAGTCTAATGTCCTACCATATTATTATTATGTATTTATATAGCACTTACATCTTCTGCAGCACATTACAGAGTACATAGTCATGTCACTGACTGTCCTCAGAGGAGCTCACACTTGAATCCTACCATAGTCATAGTGTAACGTCCTACCATATTATTATTATGTATTTATATAGCACTGACATCTTCTGCAGCACATTACAGAGTACATAGTCATGTCACTGACTGTCTTCAGAGGAGCTCACACTCGAATCCTACCATAGTCATAGTCTAATGTCCTACCATATTATTATTATGTATTTATATAGCACTGACATCTTCTGCAGCACATTACAGAGTACATAGTCATGTCACTGACTGTCCTCAGAGGAGCTCACACTCTAATCCTACCATAGTCCTAGTCTAATGTCCTACCATATTATTATTATGTATTTATATAGCACTTACATCTTCTGCAGCACATTACAGAGTACATAGTCATGTCACTCAGACTGTCCTTACAGGAGCTCACAATCTAATCCTACCATAGTCATAGTCTAATGTCCTACCATATTATTATTATGTATTTATATAGCACTGACATCTTCTGCAGCACATTACAGAGTACATAGTCATGTCACTGACTGTCCTCAGAGGAGCTCACAATCTAATCCTACCATAGTCCTAGTCTAATGTCCTACCATATTATTATTATGTATTTATATAGCACTTACATCTTCTGCAGCACATTACAGAGTACATAGTCATGTCACTGACTGTCCTCAGAGGGGCTCACACTCTAATCCTACCATAGTCATAGTGTAATGTCCTACCATATTATTATTATATATTTATATAGCAGTGACATCTTCTGCAGCACATTACAGAGTACATAGTCATGTCACTGACTGTCCTCAGAGGAGCTCACACTTGAATCCTACCATAGTCATAGTGTAACGTCCTACCATATTATTATTATGTATTTATATAGCACTGACATCTTCTGCAGCACATTACAGAGTACATAGTCATGTCACTGACTGTCTTCAGAGGAGCTCACACTCGAATCCTACCATAGTCATAGTCTAATGTCCTACCATATTATTATTATGTATTTATATAGCACTGACATCTTCTGCAGCACATTACAGAGTACATAGTCATGTCACTGACTGTCCTCAGAGGAGCTCACACTCTAATCCTACCATAGTCCTAGTCTAATGTCCTACCATATTATTATTATGTATTTATATAGCACTGACATCTCCTGCAGCACATTACAGAGTACATAGTCATGTCACTGACTGTCCTCAGAGGAGCTCACAATCTAATCCTACCATAGTCATAGTATAATGTCCTACCATATTATTATTATGTATTTATATAGCACTGACATCTCCTGCAGCACATTACAGAGTACATAGTCATGTCACTGAATGTCCTCAGAGGAGCTCACACTCTAATCCTACCATAGTCATAGTGTAATGTCCTACCATATTATTATTATGTATTTATATAGCACTGACATCTCCTGCAGCACATTACAGAGTACATAGTCATGCCACTGACTGTCCTCAGAGGAGCTCACACTCTAATCCTACCATAGTCATAGTGTAATGTCCTACCATATTATTATTATGTATTTATATAGCACTGACATCTCCTGCAGCACTGTACTGAGTACATAGTCATGTCACTGACTGTCCTCAGAGGAGCTCACACTCTAATCCTACCATAGTCATAGTCTAATGTCCTACCATATTATTATTATGTATTTATATAGCACTGACATCTCCTGCAGCACTGTACAGAGTACATAGTCATGTCTTACTGACCTTCCTCAGAGGAGCTCACACTCGAATCCTACCATAGTCATGGTCTAATGTCCTACCATATTATTATTATGTATTTATATAGCACTGACATCTTCTGCAGCACTGTACAGAGTACATAGTCATGTCACTGACTGTCCTCAGAGGAGCTCACACTCTAATCCTACCATAGTCATAGTCTAATGTCCTACCATATTATTATTATGTATTTATATAGCACTGACATCTTCTGCAGCACATTACAGAGTACATAGTCGTGTCACTGACTGTCCTCAGAGGAGCTCACACTCTAATCCTACCATAGTCATAGTCTAATGTCCTACCATATTATTATTATGTATTTATATAGCACTGACATCTTCTGCAGCACATTACAGAGTACATAGTCATGTCACTGAATGTTCTCAGAGGAGCTCACACTCTAATCCTACCATAGTCATAGTGTAATGTCCTACCATATTATTATTATGTATTTATATAGCACGGACATCTTCTGCAGCACTGTACCGAGTACATAGTCATGTCACTGACTGTCCTGAGAGGAGCTCACAGTCTAATCCTACCATAGTTCTAGCCTAATGTCCTACCATATTATTATGTATTTATATAGCACTGATGTCTTCTGCAGCACTGTAAAGAGTACATAGTCATGTCACTGACTGTCCTCAGAGGAGCTCACAATCTAATCCTCCCATAGTCATAGTCTAATGCCCTACCATATTATTATTATTATTATGTATTTATATAGCACTGACATCTTCTGCAGCACATTACAGAGTACATAGTCATGTCACTGGCTGTCCTCAGAGGAGCTCACAATTTAATCCTACCATAGTCATAGTCTAATGCCCTACCATATTATTATTATGTATTTATATAGCACTGACATCTCCTGCAGCACATTACAGAGTACATAGTCATGTCACTGACTGTCCTCAGAGGAGCTCACACTCTAATCCTACCATAGTCATAGTCTAATGTCATACCATATTATTATTATGTATTTATATAGCACTGACAGCTTCTGCAGCACATTACAGAGTACATAGTCATGTCACTGACTGTCCTCAGAGGAGCCCACAATCTAATCCTACCATAGTCATAGTCTAAGGTCCTACCATATTATTATTATGTATTTATATAACACTGACATCTTCTGCAGCACATTACAGAGTACATAGTCATGTCACTGACTGTCATCAGAGGATCTCCCACTCTAATCCTACCATAGTCATAGTGTAATGTCCTTCCATATTATTATTATGTATTTATATAGCCCTGACATCTTCTGCAGCACTTTACAGAGTACATAGTCATGTCACTGACTATCCTCAGAGGAGCTCACAATCTAATCCTACCATAGTCATAGTCTAATGTCCTACCATAATATTATTATGTATTTATATAGCACTGACATCTTCTGCAGCACATTACAGAGTACATAGTAATGTCACTGACTGTCCTCAGAGGAGCTCACACT
The DNA here is from genome assembly GCF_040937935.1 of Hyperolius riggenbachi. Taxonomy (NCBI): domain Eukaryota; kingdom Metazoa; phylum Chordata; class Amphibia; order Anura; family Hyperoliidae; genus Hyperolius; species Hyperolius riggenbachi. The sequence continues at coordinate 2,714,644 of NC_090649.1, read as the reverse complement.
CTAATCCTACCATAGTCATAGTCTAATGTCCTACCATATTATTATTATGTATTTATATAGCACTGACATCTTCTGCAGCACATTACAGAGTACATAGTCATGTCACTGGCTGTCCTCAGAGGAGCTCACAATCTAATCCTACCATAGTCATAGTCTAATGTCCTACCATATTATTATTATGTATTTATATAGCACTGAAATCTTCTGCAGCACATTACAGAGTACATAGTCATGTCACTGACTGTCCTCAGAGGAGCTCACACTCTAATCCTACCATAGTCATAGTGTAATGTCCTACCATATTATTATTATTATGTATTTATATAGCACTGAAATCTTCTGCAGCACATTACAGAGTACAAATTCATGTCACTGACTGTCCTCAGAGGAGCTCACACTCTAATCCTACCATAGTCGTAGTGTAATGTCCGACCATATTATTATTATGTATTTATATAGCGCTGACATCTTCTGCAGCACATTACAGAGTACATAGTCATGTCACTGACTGTTCTGAGAGGAGCTCACACTCTAATCCTACCATAGTCATATTGTAATGTCCTACCATATTATTAATATGTATTTATATAGCACTGACATTTTCTGCAGCACATTACAGAGTACATAGTCATGTCACTGACTGTCCTCAGAGGGGCTAACAGTGTAATCCTACCATAGTCATAGTCTAATATCCTACCATATTATTATTATGTATTTATATAGCACTGACATCTCCTGCAGCACATTACAGAGTACATAGTCATATCACTGACTGTCCTCAGAGGAGCTCACACTCTAATCCTACCATAGTCATAGTCTAATGTCCTACCATATTATTATTATGTATTTATATAGCACTGACATCTTCTGCAGCACATTACAGAGTACAAAGTCATGTCACTGACTGTCCTCAGGGGAGCTCACACTCTAATCCTACCATAGTCATAGTCTAATGTCCTACCATATTATTATGTATTTATATAGCACTGACATCTTCTGCAGCGCATTACAGAGTACATAGTCATGTCACTGACTGTCCTCAGAGGAGCTCACACTCTAATCCTACCATAGTCATAGTGTAATGTCCTACCATATTATTATTATGTATTTATATAGCACTGACATCTTCTGCAGCACATTACAGAGTACATAGTCATGTCACTGACTGTCCTCAGAGGAGCTCACACTCTAATCCCACCATAGTCATAGTGTAATGTCCTACCATATTATTATTATTATGTATTTATATAGCACTGACATCTTCTGCAGCACATTACAGAGTACATAGTCATGCCACTGACTGTCCTCAGAGGAGCTCACACTCTAATCCTACCATAGTCATAGTGTAATGTCCTACCATATTATTATTATGTATTTATATAGCACTGACATCTTCTGCAGCACATTACAGAGTACATAGTCATGTCACTGACTGTCCTCAGAGGTGCTCACACTCTAATCCTACCATAGTCATAGTGTAATGTCCTACCATATTATTATTATGTATTTATATAGCACTGACATCTTCTGCAGCACATTACAGAGTACATAGTCATGTCACTGACTGTCCTCAGAGGTGCTCACACTCTAATCCTACCATAGTCATAGTCTAATGTCCTACCATATTATTATTATGTATTTATATAGCACTGACATCTCCTGCAGCACATTACAGAGTACATAGTCATGTCACTGACTGTCCTCAGAGGAGCTCACACTCTATACCTACCATAGTCATAGTCTAATGTGCTACCATATTATTATTATGTATTTATATAGCACTGACATCTTCTGCAGCACATTACAGAGTACATAGTCATGTCACTGGCTGTCCTCAGAGGGGCTAACAGTGTAATCCTACCATAGTCATAGTCTAATGTCCTACCATATTATTATTATGTATTTATATAGCACTTACAGCTTCTGCAGCACATTACAGAGTACATAGTCAAGTCACTGACTGTCCTCAGAGGAGCTCACAATCTAATCCTACCATAGTCATAGTCTAATGTCCTACCATATTATTATTATGTATTTATATAGCACTGACATCTCCTGCAGCACATTACAGAGTACATAGTCATGTCACTGACTGTCCTCAGAGGAGCTCACACTCTAATCCCACCATAGTCATAGTCTAATATCCTACCATATTATTATTATGTATTTATATAGCACTGACATCTTCTGCAGCACATTACAGAGTACATAGTCATGTCACTGACTGTCCACAGAGGAGCTCACACTCTAATCCCACCATAGTCATAGTGTAATGTCCTACCATATTATTATTATGTATTTATATAGCACTGACATCTTCTGCAGCACATTACAGAGTACATAGTCATGTCACTGACTGTCCACAGAGGAGCTCACACTCTAATCCCACCATAGTCATAGTGTAATGTCCTACCATATTATTATTATGTATTTATATAGCACTGACATCTTCTGCAGCACATTACAGAGTACATAGTCATGTCACTGACTGTGCTCAGAGGAGCTCACAATCTAATCCTACCATAGTCATAGTCTAATGTCCTACCATATTATTATTATGTATTTATATAGCACTGACATCTACTGCAGCACATTACAGAGTACATAGCCATGTCACTGACTGTCCTCAGAGGAGCTCACACTCTAATCCTACCATAGTCATAGCCTTATGTCCTACCATATTATTATTATGTATTTATATAGCACTGACATCTTCTGCAGCACATTACAGAGTACATAGTCATGTCACTGACTGTCCTCAGAGGAGCTCACACTCTAATCCTACCATAGTCGTAGTGTAATGTCCTACCATATTATTATTATTATGTATTTATATAGCACTGGAATCTTCTGCAGCACATTACAGAGTACAAATTCATGTCACTGACTGTCCTCACAGGAGCTCACACTCTAATCCTACCATAGTCGTAGTGTAATGTCCGACCATATTATTATTATGTATTTATATAGCGCTGACATCTTCTGCAGCACATTGCAGAGTACATAGCCATGTCACTGACTGTCCTCAGAGGGGCTAACAGTGTAATCCTACCATAGTCATAGTCTAATGTCCTACCATATTATTATTATGTATTTATATAGCACTTACATCTTCTGCAGCACATTACAGAGTACATAGTCATGTCACTGACTGTCCTCAGAGGGGCTCACACTCTAATCCTACCATAGTCATAGTGTAATGTCCTACCATATTATTATTATATATTTATATAGCAGTGACATCTTCTGCAGCACATTACAGAGTACATAGTCATGTCACTGACTGTCCTCAGAGGAGCTCACACTTGAATCCTACCATAGTCATAGTGTAACGTCCTACCATATTATTATTATGTATTTATATAGCACTGACATCTTCTGCAGCACATTACAGAGTACATAGTCATGTCACTGACTGTCTTCAGAGGAGCTCACACTCGAATCCTACCATAGTCATAGTCTAATGTCCTACCATATTATTATTATGTATTTATATAGCACTGACATCTTCTGCAGCACATTACAGAGTACATAGTCATGTCACTGACTGTCCTCAGAGGAGCTCACACTCTAATCCTACCATAGTCATAGTCTAATGTCCTACCATATTATTATTATTATGTATTTATATAGCAGTGGAATCTTCTGCAGCACATTACAGAGTACAAATTCATGTCACTGACTGTCCTCACAGGAGCTCACACTCTAATCCTACCATAGTCATAGTGTAACGTCCTACCATATTATTATTATGTATTTATATAGCACTTACATCTTCTGCAGCACATTACAGAGTACATAGTCATGTCACTCAGACTGTCCTTACAGGAGCTCACAATCTAATCCTACCATAGTCATAGTCTAATGTCCTACCATATTATTATTATGTATTTATATAGCACTGACATCTTCTGCAGCACATTACAGAGTACATAGTCATGTCACTGACTGTCCTCAGAGGAGCTCACAATCTAATCCTACCATAGTCCTAGTCTAATGTCCTACCATATTATTATTATGTATTTATATAGCACTTACATCTTCTGCAGCACATTACAGAGTACATAGTCATGTCACTGACTGTCCTCAGAGGGGCTCACACTCTAATCCTACCATAGTCATAGTGTAATGTCCTACCATATTATTATTATATATTTATATAGCAGTGACATCTTCTGCAGCACATTACAGAGTACATAGTCATGTCACTGACTGTCCTCAGAGGAGCTCACACTTGAATCCTACCATAGTCATAGTGTAACGTCCTACCATATTATTATTATGTATTTATATAGCACTGACATCTCCTGCAGCACATTACAGAGTACATAGTCATGTCACTGACTGTCCTCAGAGGAGCTCACAATCTAATCCTACCATAGTCATAGTCTAATATCCTACCATATTATTATTATGTATTTATATAGCACTGACATCATCTGCAGCACATTACAGAGTACATAGTCATGTCACTGACTGTCCTCAGAGGAGCCCACAATCTAACCCTACCATAGTCATAGTCTTATGTCCTACCATATTATTATTATGCATTTATATAGCACTAACATCTCCTGCAGCACATTACAGAGTACATAGTCATGTCACTGACTGTCCTCAGAGGAGCTCACAATCTAATCCTACCATAGTCATAGTATAATGTCCTACCATATTATTATTATGTATTTATATAGCACTGACATCTCCTGCAGCACATTACAGAGTACATAGTCATGTCACTGACTGTCCTCAGAGGAGCTCACAATCTAATCCTACCATAGTCATAGTATAATGTCCTACCATATTATTATTATGTATTTATACTGCACTGACATCTCCTGCAGCACATTACAGAGTACATAGTCATGTCACTGACTGTCCTCAGAGGAGCTCACGCTCTAATCCTACCATAGTCATAGCCTAATGTCCTACCATATTATTATTATGTATTTATATAGCACTGACATCTTCTGCAGCACATTACAGAGTACATAGTCATGTCACTGACTGTCCTCAGAGGAGCTCACACTCTAATCCTACCATAGTCATAGTCTAATGTCCTACCATATTATTATTATGTATTTATATAGCCCTGACATCTTCTGCAGCACTTTACAGAGTACATAGTCATGTCACTGACTGTCCTCAGAGGAGCTCACACTCTAATCCTACCATAGTCATAGTATAATGTCCTACCATATTATTATTATGTATTTATACTGCACTGACATCTCCTGCAGCACATTACAGAGTACATAGTCATGTCACTGACTGTCCTCAGAGGAGCTCACACTCTAATCCTACCATAGTCATAGCCTAATGTCCTACCATATTATTATTATTATGTATTTATATAGCACTGACATCTTCTGCAGCACATTACAGAGTACACAGTCATGTCACTGACTGTCCTCAGAGGAGCTCACAATCTAATCCTACCATAGTCATAGTTTAATGTCCTACCATATGATTATTATTATGTATTTATATAGCACTGACATCTTCTGCAGCACATTACAGAGTACATAGTCATGTCACTGACTGTCCTCAGAGGAGCTCACACTCTAATCCTACCATAGTCATAGTCTAATGTCCTATCATATTATTATTATGTATTTATATAGCACTGACATCTCCTGCAGCACATTACAGAGTACATAGTCATGTCACTGACTGTCCTCAGAGGAGCTCACACTCTAATCCTACCATAGTCATAGTCTAATGTCCTACCATATTATTATTATTATGTATTTATATAGCACTGACATCTCCTGCAGCACATTACAGAGTACATAGTCATGTCACTGACTGTCCTCAGAGGAGCTCACACTCTAATCCTACCATAGTCATAGTCTAATGTCCTACCATATTATTATTATTATTATTATTATGTATTTATATAGCAATGACATCTTCTGCAGCACATTACAGAGTACATAGTCATGTCACTGACTGTCCCCAGAGGAGCTCACAATCTAATCCTACCATAGTCATAGTCTAATGTCCTACCATATTATTATGTATTTATATAGCACTGACATCTTCTGCAGCACTTTACAGAGTACATAGTCATGTCACTGACTGTCCTCAGAGGAGCTCACACTCTAATCCCACCATAGTCATAGTCTAATGTCCTACCATATTATTATTATGTATTTATATAGCACTGACATCTCCTGCAGCACATTACAGAGTACATAGTCATGTCACTGGCTGTCCTCAGAGGAGCTCACAATCTAATCCTACCATAGTCATAGTCTAATGTCCTACCATATTATTATTATGTATTTATATAGCACTGACATCTCCTGCAGCACATTACAGAGTACATAGTCATGTCACTGACTGTCCTCAGAGGAGCGTACAACTAAATCCCCGGGGCAGAGATTGGGGAGAGTAGTTATGGGGGAGGACAGGGTGTGCTACAGGGTGTGGGGGGGGGGGGGGGGAGGAGGCAGATGGGGGCTGTGAGTGCAGGAGGAGGGGTTGTACAGTTGGGGGGAGGGCAGGTTGGAGCACAGGGTGGGGGTAGAGCAGGTGAGGGGTGGGGGAGGGGGATACAGGTTGGGGGGTAATGGAGACACACAGTGAGGGGGCGGCGCAGTGACGTCACACCGCATAATGACGCAATAGCCGCATATAGTCACCTCCATCCGCCGCTCCTCTCCGCTCACCACACGTTTAAAGTCGGCGCCGCAACAATCAGCACACAGTGATGCCGTCACTACCAGAACACACCGCGCTCCGCATTTCCGGTCTACAACAACATGGCCGTCACATCAAACTTCCGGTGTGAAGTCCGCTCCCACCTCCCTCCTCTGCAAACGTCACTTCCTAAGAGTCCTATAGAGCCGCCCTCCATGGCTGACGTCACTTCCTGCTGTGCACTGCAGAGCTCCTGTGTGGTGAGGAGTCCAGCCTCTGCATGCTGCATATACAGCTTCCTGAGCCTTCTGTGCTATGCTGATTCCCGGGAGATGCTGATCTGCATTATAATGGGGAGGCTGGAGGATGAGAAACTTCACATCAGCTTTCCACGCAATACGCCGAGCTCACGTCTCCACGCAATACGCCGAGCTCACGTTTCCACGCAATACTCCGAGCTCACGTTTCCACGCAATACACCGAGCTCACGCTTCCACGCGTTACACCGAGCTCACGTTTCCACGCAATACGCCGAGCTCACGTTTCCACGCCATACGCCGAGCTCACGTCTCCACGCAATACGCCGAGCTCACGTTTCCACGCAATACGCCGAGCTCACGTTTCCACGCAATACGCCGAGCTCACGTTTCCACGCAATACGCCGAGCTCACGTTTCCACGCAATACGCCGAGCTCACGTTTCCACGCAATACGCCGAGCTCACGTTTCCACGCAATACGCCGAGCTCACGTTTCCACGCAATACTCCGAGCTCACGTTTCCACGCAATACGCCGAGCTCACGTCTCCACGCAATACGCCGAGCTCACGTTTCCACGCAATACGCCGAGCTCACGTTTCCACGCATAACACCGAGCTCTCGTTTCCACACACTACGCCGAGCTCACGTTTCCACGCATAACACCGAGCTCTCGTTTCCACACACTACACCGAGCTCACGTTTCCACGCAATACGCCAAGCTCACGTTTCCACGCAATACGCCGAGCTCACGTTTCCACGCAATACGCCGAGCTCACGTTTCCACGCAATACGCCGAGCTCACGTTTCCACGCAATACGCCGAGCTCACGTTTCAGCGCAATACGCCGAGCTCACGTTTCCACGCAATACGCCGAGCTCACGTTTCCACGCAATACGCCGAGCTCACGTTTCCACGCAATACGCCGAGCTCACGTCTCCACGCAATACGCCGAGCTCACGTTTCCACGCAATACGCCGAGCTCACGTTTCCACGCAATACGCCGAGCTCACGTCTCCACGCAATACGCCGAGCTCACGTTTCCACGCAATACGCCGAGCTCACGTCTCCACGCCATACGCCGAGCTCACGTCTCCACGCCATACGCCGAGCTCACGTCTCCACGCCATACGCCGAGCTCACGTCTCCACGCAATACGCCGAGCTCACGTCTCCACGCAATACGCCGAGCTCACGTCTCCACGCCATACGCCGAGCTCACGTCTCCACGCCGTACGCCACGCTCACGTTTCAGCGCAATACACCGAGCTCACGTCTCCACGCAGTACGCCGAGCTCACGTTTCAGCGCAATACGCCGAGCTCACGTCTCCACGCAGTACGCCGAGCTCACGTTTCCACGCAATACGCCGAGCTCACGTTTCCACGCAATACGCCGAGCTCACGTTTCCACGCCATACGCCGAGCTCACGTTTCCACGCAATACGCCGAGCTCACGTTTCCACGCAATACGCCGAGCTCACGTTTCCACGCATAACACCGAGCTCTCGTTTCCACACACTACACCGAGCTCACGTTTCCACGCAATACGCCGAGCTCACGTTTCCACGCAATACGCCGAGCTCACGTTTCCACGCAATACGCCGAGCTCACGTTTCCACGCAATACGCCGAGCTCACGTTTCCACGCAATACGCCGAGCTCACGTTTCAGCGCAATACGCCGAGCTCACGTTTCCACACAATACACCGAGCTCACGTTTCCACGCAATACGCCGAGCTCACGTCTCCACGCAATACGCCGAGCTCACGTTTCCACGCAATACGCCGAGCTCACGTTTCCACGCAATACGCCGAGCTCACGTCTCCACGCAATACGCCGAGCTCACGTTTCCACGCAATACGCCGAGCTCACGTCTCCACGCAATACGCCGAGCTCACGTTTCCACGCAATACGCCGAGCTCACGTCTCCACGCAATAGGCCGAGCTGACGTCTCCACGCAATACGCCGAGCTCACGTTTCCACGCAATACGCCGAGCTCACGTCTCCACGCAATACGCCGAGCTCACGTTTCCACGCAATACGCCGAGCTCACGTCTCCACGCAATAGGCCGAGCTGACGTCTCCACGCAATACGCCGAGCTCACGTCTCCACGCAATACGCCGAGCTCACGTCTCCACGCAATACGCCGAGCTCACGTCTCCACGCAATACGCCGAGCTCTCGTCTCCACGCAATACGCCGAGCTCTCGTCTCCACGCAATACGCCGAGCTCTCGTCTCCACGCAATACGCCGAGCTCTCGTCTCCACGCAATACGCCGAGCTCACGTTTCCACGCAATACGCCGAGCTCACGTCTCCACGCAATACGCCGAGCTCACGTCTCCACGCAATACGCCGAGCTCACGTCTCCACGCAATACGCCGAGCTCTCGTCTCCACGCAATACGCCGAGCTCACGTTTCCACACAATACGCCGAGCTCACGTTTCCACGCCATACACCGAGCTCACGCTTCCACGCGTTACACCGAGCTCACGTTTCCACGCGATACGCCCAGCTCACGTTTCCACGCAATACGCCCAGCTCACGTTTCCACGCGATACGCCGAGCTCACGTTTCCACGCGATACGCCGAGCTCACGTTTCCACGCGATACGCCGAGCTCACGTTTCCACGCGATACGCCGAGCTCACGTTTCCACGCGATACGCCGAGCTCACGTCTCCACGCAATACGCCGAGCTCACGTTTCCACGCGTAACACCGAGCTCACGTTTCCACGCAATATACTGAGCTCACGTTTCCACGCAATACTCCGAGCTCACGTTTCCACGCAATACTCCGAGCTCACGTGTCCACGCCATACGCCGCGCTCACGTTTCCACGCAATACACCGAGCTCTCGTTTCCACGCAATACACCGAGCTCACGTTTCCACGCAATACGCCGAGCTCACGTTTCCACGCAATACTCCGAGCTCACGTTTCCACGCAATACACCGAGCTCACGCTTCCACGCGTTACACCGAGCTCACGTTTCCACGCCATACGCCGAGCTCACGTTTCCACGCAATACTCCGAGCTCACGTTTCCACGCCATACGCCGAGCTCACGTTTCCACGCAATACCCAGAGCTCACGTTTCCACGCAATACACCGAGCTGACGTTTCCACGCAATACGCCGAGCTGACGTTTCCACGCAATACACCGAGCTCACGTTTCCACGCAATACTCCGAGTTCACGTTTCCACGCCATACGCCGAGCTCACGTTTCCACGCAATACCCAGAGCTCACGTCTCCACGCAATACACCGAGCTGACGTTTCCACGCAATACGCCGAGCTGACGTTTCCACGCAATACGCCGAGATGACGTTTCCACGCAATACGCCGAGCTCACGTTTCCACGCAATACACCGAGCTCACGTTTCCACGCAATACGCCGAGCTCACGTTTCCACGCAATACACCGAGCTCACGTTTCCACGCGTAACACCGAGCTCACGTTTCCACGCGTAACACCGAGCTCACGTTTCCACGCAATACGCCGAGCTCACGTTTCCACGCAATACGCCGAGCTCACGTCTCCACGCAATACGCCGAGCTCACGTCTCCACGCAATACGCCGAGCTCACATTTCCACGCAATATGCCGAGCTCACATTTCCACGCAATACACGGAGCTCTCGTTTCCACGCAATACACCGAACTGTAGTTTCCACGCAATACACCGAGCTCACGTTTCCACGCAATACACAAAGCTCACGTTTCCACGCAATACACCGAGCTCACGTTTCCACGCAATACGCCGAGCTCACGTCTCCACGCAATACGCCGAGCTCACGTTTCAGCGCAATACGCCGAGCTCACGTTTCCACGCAATACGCCGAGCTTACGTTTCCACGCAATACGCCGAGCTCACGTCTCCACGCAATACGCCGAGCTCACGTTTCCACGCAATACGCCGAGCTCACGTCTCCACGCAATACGCCGAGCTCACGTCTCCACGCAATACGCCGAGCTCACGTCTCCACGCAATACGCCGAGCTCACGTCTCCACGCAATACGCCGAGCTCACGTTTCCACGCAATACGCCGAGCTCACGTTTCCACACAATACGCCGAGCTCACGTTTCCACACAATACGCCGAGCTCACGTCTCCACGCAATACGCCGAGCTCACGTCTCCACGCAATACGCCGAACGCCCAGCTCACGTTTCCACGCAATACACCGAGCTCACGTTTCCACGCAATACGCCCAGCTCTCGTTTCCACGCAATACGCCGAGCTCACGTTTCCACGCAATACGCCGAGCTCACGTCTCCACGCAATACGCCGAGCTCACGTCTCCACGCAATACGCCGAGCTCACGTCTCCACGCAATACGCCGAGCTCACGTCTCCACGCCATACGCCGAGCTCACGTCTCCACGCCGTACGCCACGCTCACGTCTCCACGCAGTACGCCGAGCTCACGTCTCCACGCCATACGCCGAGCTCACGTCTCCACGCAATACGCCACGCTCACGTCTCCACGCAATACGCCGAGCTCACGTCTCCACGCAATACGCCGAGCTCTCGTCTCCACGCAATACGCCGAGCTCACGTTTCCACGCAATACGCCGAGCTCACGTTTCCACACGATACACCGAGCTCACGTTTCCACGCCATACGCCGAGCTCACGTTTCCACGCCATACGCCGAGCTCACGTCTCCACGCAATACGCCGAGCTCACGTCTCCACGCAATACGCCCAGCTCACGTTTCCACGCGTAACACCGAGCTCACGTTTCCACGCAATATACTGAGCTCACGTTTCCACGCAATACTCCGAGCTCACGTTTCCACGCAATACTCCGAGCTCACGTGTCCACGCCATACGCCGCGCTCACGTTTCCACGCAATACACCGAGCTCTCGTTTCCACGCAATACACCGAGCTCACGTTTCCACGCAATACGCCGAGCTCACGTTTCCACGCAATACTCCGAGCTCACGTTTCCACGCAATACACCGAGCTCACGCTTCCACGCGTTACACCGAGCTCACGTTTCCACGCCATACGCCGAGCTCACGTTTCCACGCAATACTCCGAGCTCACGTTTCCACGCCATACGCCGAGCTCACGTTTCCACGCAATACCCAGAGCTCACGTTTCCACGCAATACACCGAGCTGACGTTTCCACGCAATACGCCGAGCTGACGTTTCCACGCAATACGCCGAGATGACGTTTCCACGCAATACACCGAGCTCACGTTTCCACGCAATACTCCGAGCTCACGTTTCCACGCCATACGCCGAGCTCACGTTTCCACGCAATACCCAGAGCTCACGTTTCCACGCAATACACCGAGCTGACGTTTCCACGCAATACGCCGAGCTGACGTTTCCACGCAATACGCCGAGATGACGTTTCCACGCAATACGCCGAGCTCACGTTTCCACGCAATACACCGAGCTCACGTTTCCACGCAATACGCCGAGCTCACGTTTCCACGCAATACACCGAGCTCACGTTTCCACGCGTAACACCGAGCTCACGTTTCCACGCAATACGCCGAGCTCACGTTTCCACGCAATACGCCGAGCTCACGTTTCCACGCAATACGCCGAGCTCACGTTTCCACGCCATACGCCGAGCTCACGTTTCCACGCAATACGCCGAGCTCACGTTTCCACGCAATACACGGAGCTCTCGTTTCCACGCAATACACCGAACTGTAGTTTCCACGCAATACACCGAGCTCACGTTTCCACGCAATACACAAAGCTCACGTTTCCACGCAATTCACTGAGCTCACGTTTCCACGCAATACGCCGAGCTCACGTCTCCACGCAATACGCCGAGCTCACGTTTCCACGCCATACGCCGAGCTCACGTTTCCACGCAATACGCCGAGCTCACGTTTCCACGCAATACGCCGAGCTCACGTTTCCACGCAATACGCCGAGCTCACGTTTCCACGCAATACACCGAGCTCACGTTTCCACGCCATACGCCGAGCTCACGTCTCCACGCAATACGCCGAGCTCACGTTTCCACGCAATACGCCGAGCTCACGTTTCCACACAATACGCCGAGCTCACGTTTCCACACAATACACCGAGCTCACGTTTCCACGCAATACGCCGAGCTCACGTCTCCACGCAATACGCCGAGCTCACGTTTCCACGCAATACGCCGAGCTCACGTTTCCACGCAATACGCCGAGCTCACGTCTCCACGCAATACGCCGAGCTCACGTCTCCACGCAATACGCCGAGCTCACGTTTCCACGCAATACGCCGAGCTTACGTTTCCACGCAATACGCCGAGCTCACGTCTCCACGCAATACGCCGAGCTCACGTTTCCACGCAATACGCCGAGCTCACGTCTCCACGCAATACGCCGAGCTCACGTTTCCACGCAATACGCCGAGCTCACGTTTCCACGCAATACGCCGAGCTTACGTTTCCACGCAATACGCCGAGCTCACGTCTCCACGCAATACGCCGAGCTCACGTTTCCACGCAATACACCGAGCTCACGTTTCCACGCAATACGCCCAGCTAACGTTTCCACGCCATACGCCGAGCTCACGTCTCCACGCAATACGCCGAGCTCACGTCTCCACGCAATACGCCGAGCTCACGTTTCCACGCAATACGCCGAGCTCACGTTTCCACACAATACACCGAGCTCACGTTTCCACGCAATACGCCGAGCTCACGTTTCCACGCCATACGCCGAGCTCACGTCTCCACGCAATACGCCGAGCTCACGTCTCCACGCAATACGCCGAGCTCACGTCTCCACGCAATACGCCGAACGCCCAGCTCACGTTTCCACGCAATACACCGAGCTCACGTTTCCACGCAATACGCCGAGCTCACGTCTCCACGCAATACGCCGAGCTCACGTTTCCACGCAATACGCCGAGCTCACGTTTCCACACAATACACCGAGCTCTCGTTTCCACGCAATACGCCGAGCTCACGTTTCCACACAATACGCCGAGCTCACGTCTCCACGCAATACGCCGAGCTCACGTCTCCACGCAATACGCCGAGCTCTCGTCTCCACGCAATACGCCGAGCTCACGTCTCCACGCAATACGCCGAGCTCACGTTTCCACGCAATACGCCGAGCTCACGTTTCCACACAATACACCGAGCTCACGTTTCCACACAATACGCCGAGCTCACGTTTCCACACAATACACCGAGCTCACGTTTCCACGCAATACGCCGAGCTCACGTTTCCACGCGTTACACCGAGCTCACGTTTCCACGCCATACGCCGAGCTCACGTTTCCACGCAATACACCGAGCTCACGTCTCCACGCAATACACCGAGCTCACGTTTCCACGCAATACGCCGAGCTCACGTTTCCACGCGTTACACCGAGCTCACGTTTCCACGCCATACGCCGAGCTCACGTTTCCACGCAATACACCGAGCTGACGTTTCCACGCAATACGCCGAGCTGACGTTTCCACGCAATACGCCGAGATGACGTTTCCACGCAATACGCCGAGCTCACGTTTCCACCCAATACACCGAGCTCACGTTTCCACGCAATACGCCGAGCTCACGTTTCCACGCAATACGCCGAGCTCACGTTTCCACGCGTAACACCGAGCTCACGTTTCCACGCAATACGCCGAGCTCACGTTTCCATGCGTAACACCGAGCTCACGTTTCCACGCGTAACACCGAGCTCACGTTTCCACGCAATACGCCGCGCTCACGTTTCCACGCAATACACCAAGCTCACGTTTCCACGCAATACTCCGAGCTCACGTTTCCACGCAATACGCCGCGCTCACGTTTCCACGCAATACACCGAGCTGACGTTTCCACGCAATACGCCGAGCTGACGTTTCCACGCAATACGCCGAGATGACGTTTCCACGCAATACGCCGAGCTCACGTTTCCACCCAATACACCGAGCTCACGTTTCCACGCAATACGCCGAGCTCACGTTTCCACGCAATACGCCCAGCTCACGTCTCCACGCAATACGCCGAGCTCACGTTTCCACGCAATACGCCGAGCTCACGTTTCCACACAATACGCCGAGCTCACGTTTCCACGCAATACACCGAGCTCACGTTTCCACGCAATACGCCGAGCTCACGTCTCCACGCAATACGCCGAGCTCACGTTTCCACGCAATACGCCGAGCTCACGTTTCCACGCAATACGCCGAGCTTACGTTTCCACGCAATACGCCGAGCTCACGTCTCCACGCAATACGCCGAGCTCACGTTTCCACGCAATACGCCGAGCTTACGTTTCCACGCAATACGCCGAGCTCACGTTTCCACGCAATACACCGAGCTCACGTTTCCACGCAATACGCCGAGCTCACGTTTCCACGCAATACGCCGAGCTCACGTTTCCACGCAATACGCCGAGCTCACGTTTCCACGCAATACGCCGAGCTTACGTTTCCACGCAATACGCCGAGCTCACGTCTCCACGCAATACGCCGAGCTCACGTTTCCACGCAATACGCCGAGCTTACGTTTCCACGCAATACGCCGAGCTCACGTTTCCACGCAATACGCCGAGCTCACGTCTCCACGCAATACGCCGAGCTCACGTTTCCACGCAATACGCCGAGCTCACGTCTCCACGCAATACGCCGAGCTCACGTTTCCACGCAATACGCCGAGCTCACGTTTCCACGCAATACGCCGAGCTTACGTTTCCACGCAATACGCCGAGCTCACGTCTCCACGCAATACGCCGAGCTCACGTTTCCACGCAATACACCGAGCTCACGTTTCCACGCAATACGCCCAGCTAACGTTTCCACGCCATACGCCGAGCTCACGTCTCCACGCCATACGCCGAGCTCACGTCTCCACGCAATACGCCGAGCTCACGTCTCCACGCAATACGCCGAGCTCACGTTTCCACGCAATACGCCGAGCTCACGCTTCCACGCAATACGCCGAGCTCACGTTTCCACGCAATACGCCGAGCTCTCGTTTCCACACACTACACCGAGCTCACGTCTCCACGCAATACGCCGAGCTCACGTCTCCACGCAATACGCCCAGCTCACGCTTCCACGCAATACGCCGAGCTCACGTTTCCACACAATACACCGAGCTCACGTTTCCACGCAATACGCCGAGCTCACGTTTCCACGCCATACGCCGAGCTCACGTCTCCACGCAATACGCCGAGCTCACGTCTCCACGCAATACGCCGAACGCCCAGCTCACGTTTCCACGCAATACACCGAGCTCACGTTTCCACGCAATACGCCCAGCTCTCGTTTCCACGCAATACGCCGAGCTCACGTTTCCACACAATACGCCGAGCTCACGTCTCCACGCAATACGCCGAGCTCACGTCTCCACGCAATACGCCGAGCTCACGTTTCCACACAATACACCGAGCTCACGTTTCCACACAATACGCCGAGCTCACGTTTCCACACAATACACCGAGCTCACGTCTCCACGCAATACACCGAGCTCACGTTTCCACGCAATACGCCGAGCTCACGTTTCCACGCGTTACACCGAGCTCACGTTTCCACGCCATACGCCGAGCTCACGTTTCCACGCAATACACCGAGCTGACGTTTCCACGCAATACGCCGAGCTGACGTTTCCACGCAATACGCCGAGATGACGTTTCCACGCAATACGCCGAGCTCACGTTTCCACCCAATACACCGAGCTCACGTTTCCACGCAATACGCCGAGCTCACGTTTCCACGCAATACGCCGAGCTCACGTTTCCACGCGTAACACCGAGCTCACGTTTCCACTCAATACGCCGAGCTCACGTTTCCATGCGTAACACCGAGCTCACGTCTCCACGCCATACGCCGAGCTCACGTCTCCACGCAATACGCCGAGCTCACGTTTCCACGCGTAACACCGAGCTCACGTTTCCACGCAATACGCCGCGCTCACGTTTCCACGCAATACACCAAGCTCACGTTTCCACGCAATACTCCGAGCTCACGTTTCCACGCAATACGCCGAGCTCACGTTTCCACGCAATACACCGAGCTGACGTTTCCACGCAATACGCCGAGATGACGTTTCCACGCAATACGCCGAGCTCACGTTTCCACGCAATACGCCGAGCTCACGTTTCCACGCAATACACCGAGCTCACGTTTCCACGCAATACGCCGCGCTCACGTTTCCACGCAATACGCCGAGCTTACGTTTCCACGCAATACGCCGAGCTCACGTTTCCACGCAATACGCCGAGCTCACGTTTCCACGCAATACGCCGAGCTCACGTTTCCACGCAATACGCCGAGCTCACGTTTCCACGCGTAACACCGAGCTCACGTTTCCATGCGTAACACCGAGCTCACGTTTCCACGCGTAACACCGAGCTCACGTCTCCACGCAATACGCCGAGCTCACGTCTCCACGCAATACGCCGAGCTCACGTTTCCACGCAATACACCGAGCTCACGTTTCCACGCAATACGCCGAGCTCACGTCTCCACGCAATACGCCGAGCTCACGTCTCCACGCAATACACCGAGCTCACGTCTCCACGCAATACGCCGAGCTCACGTTTCCACGCAATACGCCGAGCTCACGTCTCCACGCAATACACCGAGCTCACGTCTCCACGCAATACGCCGAGCTCTCGTTTCCACGCAATACGCCGAGCTCACGTTTCCACGCAATACGCCGAGCTCACGTTTCCACGCAATACGCCGAGCTCACGTTTCCACACAATACACCGAGCTCACGTCTCCACGCAATACGCCGCGCTCACGTTTCCACGCAATACGCCGCGCTCACGTTTCCACGCAATACGCCGAGCTCACGTTTCCACGCAATACGCCGAGCTCACGTTTCCACGCAATACGCCGAGCTCACGTTTCCACGCAATACGCCGAGCTCACGTTTCCACGCAATACCCAGAGCTCACGTTTCCACGCAATACACCGAGCTCACGTCTCCACGCAATACGCCGAGCTCACGTTTCCACGCAATACACCGAGCTCACGTTTCCACGCAATACGCCGAGCTCACGTTTCCACGCAATACGCCCAGCTCACGTCTCCACGCAATACGCCGAGCTCACGTTTCCACGCAATACACCGAGCTCACGTTTCCACGCAATACGCCGAGCTCACGTTTCCACGCAATACGCCCAGCTCACGTCTCCACGCAATACGCCGAGCTCACGTCTCCACGCAATACGCCGAGCTCACGTTTCCACCCAATACACCGAGCTCACGTCTCCACGCAATACGCCGAGCTCACGTCTCCACGCAATACGCCGAGCTCACGTTTCCACGCAATACACCGAGCTCACGTTTCCACGCAATACGCCCAGCTCACGTTTCCACGCAATACCCCGAGCTCTCGTTTCCACGCAATACGTCGAGCTCACGTTTCCACACGATACACCGAGCTCACGTTTCCACCCAATACACCGAGCTCACGTTTCCACGCAATACGCCGAGCTCACGTTTCCACGCAATACGCCGAGCTCACGTTTCCACGCGTAACACCGAGCTCACGTTTCCACGCGTAACACCGAGCTCACGTTTCCACGCAATACGCCGAGCTCACGTTTCCACCCAATACACCGAGCTCACGTTTCCACGCAATACGCCGAGCTCACGTTTCCACGCAATACGCCGAGCTCACGTTTCCACGCGTTACACCGAGCTCACGTTTCCACGCCATACGCCGAGCTCACGTTTCCACGCAATACACCGAGCTGACGTTTCCACGCAATACGCCGCGCTCACGTTTCCACGCCATACGCCGAGCTCACGTTTCCACGCAATACACCGAGCTGACGTTTCCACGCAATACGCCGAGCTGACGTTTCCACGCAATACGCCGAGATGACGTTTCCACGCAATACACCGAGCTCACGTCTCCACGCAATACGCCGAGCTTACGTTTCCATGCAATACGCCGAGCTCACGTTTCCACGCAATACGCCGAGCTCACGTTTCCACGCGTAACACCGAGCTCACGTTTCCATGCGTAACACCGAGCTCACGTTTCCACGCAATACGCCGAGCTCACGTCTCCACGCAATACTCCGAGCTCACGTCTCCACGCAATACGCCGAGCTCACGTTTCCACGCAATACACCGAGCTCACGTCTCCACGCAATACGCCGAGCTCACGTTTCCACGCGTAACACCGAGCTCACGTTTCCACGCAATACACCGAGCTCTCGTTTCCACACACTACACCGAGCTCACGTTTCAGCGCAATACGCCGAGCTTACGTTTCCACGCAATACGCCGAGCTCACGTTTCCACGCAATACGCCGAGCTCACGTTTCCACGCAATACGCCGAGCTCACGTTTCCACGCAATACACCGAGCTCACGTTTCCACGCAATACGCCGAGCTCACGTCTCCACGCAATACGCCGAGCTCACGTTTCCACGCGTAACACCGAGCTCACGTTTCCACGCAATACACGGAGCTCTCGTTTCCACGCAATACGCCTAGCTCACGTTTCCACGCGTAACACCGAGCTCACGTCTCCACGCAATACGCCGAGCTCACGTCTCCACGCAATACGCCGAGCTCACGTTTCCACGCAATACGCCCAGCTCACGTTTCCACGCGTAACACCGAGCTCACGTCTCCACGCAATACGCCGAGCTCACGTTTCCACGCAATACACCGAGCTCACGTCTCCACGCCATGCGCCGAGCTCACGTTTCCACGCAATACGCCGAGCTCACGTCTCCACGCAATACACCGAGCTCACGTTTCCACGCAATACGCCGAGCTCACGTCTCCACGCAATACACCGAGCTCACGTTTCCACGCGTAACACCGAGCTCACGTTTCCACGCAATACGCCGAGCTCACGTCTCCACGCAATACACCGAGCTCACGTCTCCACGCAATACGCCCAGCTCACGTTTCCACGCAATACCCCGAGCTCTCGTTTCCACGCAATACGCCGAGCTCACGTTTCCACGCAATACACCGAGCTCACGTCTCCACGCCATGCGCCGAGCTCACGTTTCCACGCAATACGCCGAGCTCACGTCTCCACGCAATACACCGAGCTCACGTTTCCACGCAATACGCCGAGCTCACGTCTCCACGCAATACACCGAGCTCACGTTTCCACGCGTAACACCGAGCTCACGTTTCCACGCAATACGCCGAGCTCACGTCTCCACGCAATACACCGAGCTCACGTCTCCACGCAATACGCCCAGCTCACGTTTCCACGCAATACCCCGAGCTCTCGTTTCCACGCAATACGCCGAGCTCACGTCTCCACGCAATACGCCGAGCTCACGTTTCCACCCAATACACCGAGCTCACGTCTCCACGCAATACGCCGAGCTCACGTCTCCACGCAATACGCCGAGCTCACGTCTCCACGCAATACGCCGAGCTCACGTTTCCACGCAATACACCGAGCTCACGTTTCCACGCAATACGCCCAGCTCACGTTTCCACGCAATACCCCGAGCTCTCGTTTCCACGCAATACGTCGAGCTCACGTCTCCACGCAATACGCCGAGCTCACGTCTC
This sequence comes from Hyperolius riggenbachi, assembly GCF_040937935.1. NCBI lineage: Eukaryota > Metazoa > Chordata > Amphibia > Anura > Hyperoliidae > Hyperolius > Hyperolius riggenbachi. The sequence continues at coordinate 2,694,279 of NC_090649.1, read as the reverse complement.
CACGCAATACGCCGAGCTCACGTCTCCACGCAATACGCCGAGCTCACGTTTCCACGCAATACACCGAGCTCACGTTTCCACGCAATACGCCCAGCTCACGTTTCCACGCAATACCCCGAGCTCTCGTTTCCACGCAATACGTCGAGCTCACGTCTCCACGCAATACGCCGAGCTCACGTCTCCACGCAATACGCCGAGCTCACGTTTCCACCCAATACACCGAGCTCACGTCTCCACGCAATACACCGAGCTCACGTCTCCACGCAATACGCCGAGCTCACGTCTCCACGCAATACGCCGAGCTCACGTCTCCACGCCATACGCCGAGCTCACGTCTCCACGCAATACGCCACGCTCACGTTTCCACGCAATACGCCCAGCTCACGTTTCCACGCAATACCCCGAGCTCTCGTTTCCACCCAATACACCGAGCTCACGTTTCCACGCAATACGCCGAGCTCACGTTTCCACGCAATACGCCGAGCTCACGTTTCCACGCGTAACACCGAGCTCACGTTTCCACGCGTAACACCGAGCTCACGTTTCCACGCAATACACCGAGCTCACGTTTCCACGCAATACCCCGAGCTCTCGTTTCCACGCAATACACCGAGCTCACGTTTCCACGCAATACGCCGAGCTCACGTTTCCACCCAATACGCCGAGCTCACGTTTCCACGCAATACGCCGAGCTCACGTTTCCACGCAATACGCCGAGCTCACGTTTCCACGCCATACGCCGAGCTCACGTCTCCACGCAATACGCCGAGCTCACGTCTCCACGCAATACGCCGAGCTCACGTCTCCACGCAATACGCCGAGCTCACGTCTCCACGCAATACGCCGAGCTCACGTCTCCACGCAATACGCCGAGCTCTCGTTTCCACGCAATACGCCGAGCTCACGTCTCCACGCAATACGCCGAGCTCACGTTTCCACGCAATACGCCGAGCTCACGTCTCCACGCAATACGCCGAGCTCTCGTTTCCACGCAATACGCCGAGCTCACGTCTCCACGCAATACGCCCAGCTCACGTCTCCACGCAATACGCCGAGCTCACGTCTCCACGCAATACGCCCAGCTCACGTCTCCACGCAATACGCCGAGCTCACGTTTCCACGCAATACGCCCAGCTCACGTTTCCACGCGTAACACCGAGCTCACGTTTCCACACAATACGCCGAGCTCACGTCTCCACGCAATACGCCGAGCTCACGTTTCCACGCAATACGCCGAGCTCACGTCTCCACGCAATAGGCCGAGCTTACGTTTCCACGCAATACGCCGAGCTCACGTTTCCACGCAATACGCCGAGCTCACGTTTCCACGCAATACGCCGAGCTCACGTTTCCACGCAATACACCGAGCTCACGTTTCCACGCAATACACAAAGCTCACGTTTCCACGCAATACGCCGAGCTCACGTTTCCACGCAATACGCCGAGCTCACGTCTCCACGCAATACGCCGAGCTCACGTTTCCACGCAATACGCCGAGCTCACGTCTCCACGCAATACGCCGAGCTCACGTTTCCACGCAATACACCGAGCTCACGTTTCCACGCAATACACAAAGCTCACGTTTCCACGCAATACGCCGAGCTCACGTTTCCACGCAATACGCCGAGCTCACGTCTCCACGCAATACGCCGAGCTCACGTTTCCACGCAATACGCCGAGCTCACGTCTCCACGCCATACGCCGCGCTCACGTTTCCACACAATACGCCGAGCTCACGTTTCCACGCCATACACCGAGCTCACGCTTCCACGCGTTACACCGAGCTCACGTTTCCACGCAATACGCCGCGCTCACGTTTCCACGCAATACACCGAGCTCACGTTTCCACGCAATACGCCGCGCTCACGTTTCCACGCAATACACCGAGCTCACGTCTCCACGCAATACACCGAGCTCACGTTTCCACGCAATACTCCGAGCTCACGTTTCCACGCAATACGCCGCGCTCACGTTTCCACGCGTTACACCGAGCTCACGTTTCCACGCCATACGCCGAGCTCACGTTTCCACGCAATACGCCGAGCTGACGTTTCCACGCAATACGCCGAGCTGACGTTTCCACGCAATACGCCGAGATGACGTTTCCACGCAATACGCCGAGCTCACGTTTCCACGCAATACGCCGAGCTCACGTTTCCACGCGTAACACCGAGCTCACGTTTCCATGCGTAACACCGAGCTCACGTCTCCACGCAATACGCCGAGCTCACGTTTCCACGCGTAACACCAAGCTCACGTTTCCACGCCATACACCGAGCTCACGCTTCCACGCGTTACACCGAGCTCACGTTTCCACGCAATACGCCCAGCTCACGTTTCCACGCAATACGCCGAGCTCACGTTTCCACGCGTAACACCGAGCTCACGTCTCCACGCCATACGCCGAGCTCACGTCTCCACGCAATACGCCGAGCTCACGTTTCCACGCGTAACACCGAGCTCACGTTTCCACGCAATACACGGAGCTCTCGTTTCCACGCAATACGCCGAGCTCACGTTTCCACCCAATACACCGAGCTCACGTCTCCACGCAATACGCCCAGCTCACGTTTCCACGCAATACGCCGCGCTCACGTTTCCACGCAATACACCGAGCTCACGTTTCCACGCAATACTCCGAGCTCACGTTTCCACGCAATACGCCGCGCTCACGTTTCCACGCGTTACACCGAGCTCACGTTTCCACGCAATACGCCGAGCTCACGTTTCCACGCAATACGCCGCGCTCACGTTTCCACGCGTTACACCGAGCTCACGTTTCCACGCAATACTCCGAGCTCACGTTTCCACGCAATACGCCGCGCTCACGTTTCCACGCGTTACACCGAGCTCACGTTTCCACGCAATACTCCGAGCTCACGTTTCCACGCAATACGCCGCGCTCACGTTTCCACGCGTTACACCGAGCTCACGTTTCCACGCAATACGCCGAGCTTACGTTTCCACGCAATACACCGAGCTGACGTTTCCACGCAATACGCCGAGATGACGTTTCCACGCAATACGCCGAGCTCACGTTTCCACGCAATACGCCGAGCTCACGTTTCCATGCGTAACACCGAGCTCAAGTTTCCACGCAATACACGGAGCTCTCGTTTCCACGCAATACGCCCAGCTCACGTTTCCACGCAATACACCGAGCTCACGTTTCCACGCAATACGCCGAGCTCACGTCTCCACGCCATACGCCGAGCTCACGTCTCCACGCAATACGCCACGCTCACGTTTCCACGCAATACGCCCAGCTCACGTTTCCACGCAATACCCCGAGCTCTCGTTTCCACGCAATACGTCGAGCTCACGTTTCCACACGATACACCGAGCTCACGTTTCCACGCAATACACCGAGCTCACGTTTCCACGCAATACGCCGAGCTCACGTTTCCACGCAATACGCCGAGCTCACGTTTCCACGCGTAACACCGAGCTCACGTTTCCACGCAATACACCGAGCTCACGTTTCCACGCAATACGCCGAGCTCACGTTTCCACGCAATACACCGAGCTCACGTTTCCACCCAATACACCGAGCTCACGTTTCCACCCAATACACCGAGCTCACGTTTCCACGCAATACGCCGAGCTCACGTTTCCACGCAATACGCCGAGCTCACGTTTCCACGCCATACGCCGAGCTCACGTCTCCACGCAATACGCCGAGCTCACGTCTCCACGCAATACGCCGAGCTCACGTCTCCACGCAATACGCCGAGCTCACGTCTCCACGCAATACGCCGAGCTCACGTCTCCACGCAATACGCCGAGCTCTCGTTTCCACGCAATACGCCGAGCTCACGTCTCCACGCAATACGCCGAGCTCACGTTTCCACGCAATACGCCGAGCTCACGTCTCCACGCAATACGCCGAGCTCTCGTTTCCACGCAATACGCCGAGCTCACGTCTCCACGCAATACGCCCAGCTCACGTCTCCACGCAATACGCCGAGCTCACGTCTCCACGCAATACGCCCAGCTCACGTCTCCACGCAATACGCCGAGCTCACGTTTCCACGCAATACGCCCAGCTCACGTTTCCACGCGTAACACCGAGCTCACGTTTCCACACAATACGCCGAGCTCACGTTTCCACACAATACGCCGAGCTCACGTTTCCACGCCATACACCGAGCTCACGCTTCCACGCGTTACACCGAGCTCACGTTTCCACGCAATACACCGAGCTGACGTTTCCACGCAATACGCCGAGATGACGTTTCCACGCAATACGCCGAGCTCACGTTTCCACGCAATACGCCGAGCTCACGTTTCCACGCAATACACCGAGCTCACGTTTCCACGCGTAACACCGAGCTCACGTTTCCATGCGTAACACCGAGCTCACGTTTCCACGCGTAACACCGAGCTCACGTTTCCACGCAATACGCCCAGCTCTCGTTTCCACGCAATACGCCCAGCTCACGTTTCCACGCGTAACACCGAGCTCACGTTTCCACGCAATACCCCGAGCTCTCGTTTCCACGCAATACGCCCAGCTCACGCTTCCACGCAATACACCGAGCTCACGTCTCCACGCAATACGCCGAGCTCTCGTTTCCACGCAATGCGCCGAGCTCACGTTTCCACACAATACACCGAGCTCACGTTTCCACGCAATACACCGAGCTCACGTCTCCACGCAATACGCCGAGCTCACGTTTCCACGCAATACGCCGAGCTCACGTTTCCACGCAATACGCCGAGCTCTCGTTTCCACGCAATACTCCGAGCTCACGTTTCCACGCAATACGCCGAGCTCACGTCTCCACGCAATACGCCCAGCTCACGTTTCCACGCAATACACCGAGCTCTCGTTTCCACGCAATACGCCGAGCTCACGTCTCCACGCAATACGCCGAGCTCACGTTTCCACGCAATACGCCGAGCTCACGTCTCCACGCAATACACCGAGCTCACGTTTCCACGCGTAACACCGAGCTCACGTTTCCACGCAATACACAAAGCTCACGTTTCCACGCAATACGCCGAGCTCACGTTTCCACACAATACGCCGAGCTCACGTTTCCACGCGTTACACCGAGCTCACGTTTCCACGCAATACGCCGAGCTCACGTTTCCACGCAATACGCCGAGCTCACGTTTCCACGCGTAACACCGAGCTCACGTTTCCACGCAATACACAAAGCTCACGTTTCCACGCAATACGCCGAGCTCACGTCTCCACGCAATACGCCCAGCTCACGTCTCCACGCAATACGCCCAGCTCACGTTTCCACGCAATACCCCGAGCTCTCGTTTCCACGCAATACGCCGAGCTCACGTCTCCACGCAATACGCCGAGCTCACGTTTCCACGCAATACGCCCAGCTCACGTCTCCACGCAATACGCCGAGCTCACGTCTCCACGCAATACGCCGAGCTCACGTCTCCACGCAATACGCCGAGCTCACGTCTCCACGCAATACGCCGAGCTCACGTTTCCACGCAATACGCCGAGCTCTCGTTTCCACGCAATACGCCGAGCTCACGTCTCCACGCAATACGCCGAGCTCACGTTTCCACGCAATACGCCGAGCTCACGTCTCCACGCAATACGCCGAGCTCACGTTTCCACACCATACGCCGAGCTCACGTTTCCACGCAATACGCCGAGCTCACGTTTCCACGCAATACGCCGCGCTCACGTTTCCACGCAATACGCCGAGCTCACGTTTCCACGCGTAACACCGAGCTCACGTTTCCACGCAATACGCCGAGCTCACGTTTCCACGCAATACGCCGAGCTCACGTTTCCACGCAATACGCCGAGCTCACGTTTCCACGCGTAACACCGAGCTCACGTTTCCACGCAATACCCCGAGCTCTCGTTTCCACGCAATAAACCGAGCTCACGTTTCCACGCAATACGCCGAGCTCACGTTTCCACGCGTAACACCGAGCTCACGTTTCCACGCAATACACGGAGCTCACGTTTCCACGCAATACGCCCAGCTCACGTTTCCACGCGTAACACCGAGCTCACGTCTCCACGCAATACGCCGAGCTCACGTTTCCACGCAATACACCGAGCTCTCGTTTCCACGCAATGCGCCGAGCTCACGTTTCCACACAATACACCGAGCTCACGTTTCCACGCGTAACACCGAGCTCACGTTTCCACGCAATACACAAAGCTCACGTTTCCACGCAATACGCCGAGCTCACGTCTCCACGCAATACGCCGAGCTCACGTCTCCACGCAATACGCCGAGCTCACGTTTCCACGCAATACACCGAGCTCTCGTTTCCACGCAATGCGCCGAGCTCACGTTTCCACACAATACACCGAGCTCACGTTTCCACGCGTAACACCGAGCTCACGTTTCCACGCAATACGCCCAGCTCACGTTTCCACGCAATACGCCGAGCTCACGTCTCCACGCAATACGCCGAGCTCACGTCTCCACGCAATACGCCCAGCTCACGTCTCCACGCAATACGCCCAGCTCACGTTTCCACGCAATACCCCGAGCTCTCGTTTCCACGCAATACGCCGAGCTCACGTCTCCACGCAATACGCCGAGCTCACGTTTCCACGCAATACGCCCAGCTCACGTCTCCACGCAATACGCCGAGCTCACGTCTCCACGCAATACGCCGAGCTCACGTCTCCACGCAATACGCCGAGCTCACGTCTCCACGCAATACGCCGAGCTCACGTTTCCACGCAATACGCCGAGCTCTCGTTTCCACGCAATACGCCGAGCTCACGTCTCCACGCAATACGCCGAGCTCACGTTTCCACGCAATACGTCGAGCTCACGTTTCCACGCAATACACCGAGCTCACGTTTCCACGCAATACGCCGAGCTCACGTTTCCACGCCATACACCGAGCTCACGTTTCCACGCAATACACCGAGCTCACGTCTCCACGCAATACGCCGAGCTCACGTTTCCACGCAATACGTCGAGCTCACGTTTCCACGCCATACACCGAGCTCACGTTTCCACGCAATACGCCGAGCTCACGTCTCCACGCAATACGTCGAGCTCACGTTTCCACGCAATACACCGAGCTCACGTCTCCACGCAATACGCCGAGCTCACGTTTCCACGCAATACACCGAGCTCACGTTTCCACGCAATACGCCCAGCTCACGTCTCCACGCAATACGCCGAGCTCACGTTTCCACGCAATACACCGAGCTCACGTTTCCACGCAATACGCCCAGCTCACGTTTCCACGCAATACCCCGAGCTCTCGTTTCCACGCAATACGTCGAGCTCACGTTTCCACGCAATACGCCGAGCTCACGTTTCCACACGATACACCGAGCTCACGTTTCCACCCAATACACCGAGCTCACGTTTCCACGCAATACGCCGAGCTCACGTTTCCACGCAATACGCCGAGCTCACGTTTCCACGCAATACGCCGAGCTCACATTTCCACGCAATACGCCCAGCTCACGTTTCCACGCAATACGCCCAGCTCACGTCTCCACGCAATACGCCGAGCTCACGTCTCCACGCAATACGCCGAGCTCACGTTTCCACACGATACACCGAGCTCACGTTTCCACCCAATACACCGAGCTCACGTTTCCACGCGTAACACCGAGCTCACGTTTCCACGCAATACGCCGAGCTCACGTTTCCACGCCATACGCCGAGCTCACGTCTCCACGCAATACGCCGAGCTCACGTTTCCACACCATACGCCGAGCTCACGTTTCCACGCAATACGCCGAGCTCACGTTTCCACGCAATACGCCGAGCTCACGTTTCCACGCGTAACACCGAGCTCACGTTTCCACGCAATACACCGAGCTCACGTTTCCACGCAATACGCCGAGCTCACGTCTCCACGCAATACACCGAGCTCACGTTTCCACGCAATACGCCGAGCTCTCGTCTCCACGCAATACGCCCAGCTCACGTCTCCACGCAATACGCCGAGCTCTCGTTTCCACGCAATACACCGAGCTCACGTTTCCACGCAATACGCCGAGCTCACGTTTCCACGCGTAACACCGAGCTCACGTTTCCACGCAATACGCCGAGCTCTCGTTTCCACGCAATACACCGAGCTCACGTCTCCACGCAATACGCCGAGCTCACGTCTCCACGCCATACGCCGAGCTCACGTTTCCACGCAATACGCCGAGCTCACGTCTCCACGCAATACGCCGAGCTCACGTTTCCACACCATACGCCGAGCTCACGTTTCCACTCAATACGCCGAGCTCACGTTTCCACGCAATACGCCGAGCTCACGTTTCCACGCAATACGCCGAGCTCACGTTTCCACGCGTAACACCGAGCTCACGTTTCCACGCAATACGCCGAGCTCACGTTTCCACGCAATACGCCGAGCTCACGTTTCCACGCGTAACACCGAGCTCACGTTTCCACGCAATACGCCGAGCTCACGTCTCCACGCAATACACCGAGCTCTCGTTTCCACGCAATACACCCAGCTCACGTTTCCACGCAATACGCCGAGCTCACGTTTCCACGCAATACGCCGAGCTCACGTCTCAACGCAATACGCCGAGCTCACGTTTCCACGCAATACGCCGAGCTCACGTTTCCACGCAATACACCGAGCTCACGTTTCCACCCAATACACCGAGCTCACGTTTCCACGCAATACGCCGAGCTCACGTCTCCACGCAATACGCCGAGCTCACGTTTCCACGCAATACGCCGAGCTCACGTCTCCACGCAATACGCCGAGCTCACGTTTCCACACCATACGCCGAGCTCACGTTTCCACGCAATACGCCGAGCTCACGTTTCCACGCAATACGCCGCGCTCACGTTTCCACGCAATACGCCGAGCTCACGTTTCCACGCGTAACACCGAGCTCACGTTTCCACGCAATACGCCGAGCTCACGTTTCCACGCAATACGCCGAGCTCACGTTTCCACGCGTAACACCGAGCTCACGTTTCCACGCAATACGCCCAGCTCACGTCTCCACGCGATACACCGAGCTCACGTTTCCACGCGATACGCCGAGCTCACGTTTCCACGCAATACTCCGAGCTCACGTTTCCACGCAATACTCCGAGCTCACGTTTCCACGCAATACACCGAGCTCACGTTTCCACGCAATACGCCGAGCTCACGTTTCCACGCAATACTCCGAGCTCACGTTTCCACGCAATACGCCGAGCTCACGTTTCCACGCAATACGCCGAGCTCACGTTTCCACGCAATACGCCGAGCTCACGTCTCCACGCAATACGCCGAGCTCACGTTTCCACGCCATACGCCGAGCTCACGTTTCCACGCAATACGCCGAGCTCACGTTTCCACGCAATACGCCCAGCTCACGTCTCCACGCAATACGCCGCGCTCACGTTTCCACGCAATACGCCGAGCTCACGTTTCCACGCAATACGCCGAGCTCACGTCTCCACGCAATACGCCGAGCTCACGTTTCCACGCAATACGCCGAGCTCACGTTTCCACGCAATACGCCGAGCTCACGTTTCCACGCAATACGCCGAGCTCACGTTTCCACGCAATACGCCGAGCTCACGTTTCCACGCGTAACACCGAGCTCACGTTTCCACGCAATACGCCGAGCTCACGTTTCCACGCAATACACCGAGCTCACGTTTCCACGCAATACACCGAGCTCACGTTTCCACGCAATACGCCGAGCTCACGTCTCCACGCAATACGCCGAGCTCACGTTTCCACGCAATACGCCCAGCTCACGTCTCCACGCAATACGCCGAGCTCACGTCTCCACGCAATACGCCGAGCTCACGTCTCAACGCAATACGCCGAGCTCACGTTTCCACGCAATACGCCGAGCTCACGTTTCCACGCCATACGCCGAGCTCACGTTTCCACGCCATACGCCGAGCTCACGTTTCCACGCAATACGCCGAGCTCACGTTTCCACGCGTAACACCGAGCTCACGTTTCCACGCAATACGCCGAGCTCACGTTTCCACGCAATACGCCGAGCTCACGTTTCCACGCGTAACACCGAGCTCACGTTTCCACGCAATACACCGAGCTCACGTCTCCACGCAATACGCCGAGCTCACGTTTCCACGCAATACACCGAGCTCACGTTTCCACACAATACGCCGAGCTCACGTTTCCACGCAATACGCCGAGCTCACGTTTCCACGCGTAACACCGAGCTCACGTTTCCACGCAATACACCGAGCTCACGTTTCCACGCAATACACCGAGCTCACGTCTCCACGCAATACGCCGAGCTCACGTCTCCACGCAATACGCCGAGCTCACGTTTCCACGCAATACGCCGAGCTTACGTTTCCACGCCATACGCCGAGCTCACGTCTCCACGCAATACGCCGAGCTCACGTTTCCACGCAATACGCCGAGCTCACGTTTCCACGCGTAACACCGAGCTCACGTTTCCACGCAATACGCCGAGCTCACGTTTCCACGCGTAACACCGAGCTCACGTTTCCACGCAATACACCGAGCTCACGTCTCCACGCAATACGCCCAGCTCACGTCTCCACGCAATACGCCGAGCTCACGTCTCCACGCGTAACACCGAGCTCACGTCTCCACGCAATACGCCGAGCTCACGTTTCCACGCAATACGCCGAGCTCACGTTTCCACGCAATACCCCGAGCTCTCGTTTCCACGCAATACACCCAGCTCACGTTTCCACGCAATACGCCGAGCTCACGTTTCCACGCAATACGCCGAGCTCACGTCTCAACGCAATACGCCGAGCTCTCGTCTCCACGCAATACGCCGAGCTCACGTTTCCACGCAATACGCCGAGCTCACGTTTCCACGCAATACACCGAGCTCACGTTTCCACCCAATACACCGAGCTCACGTTTCCACGCAATACGCCGAGCTCACGTCTCCACGCAATACGCCGAGCTCACGTTTCCACACCATACGCCGAGCTCACGTTTCCACGCAATACGCCGAGCTCACGTTTCCACGCAATACGCCGCGCTCACGTTTCCACGCAATACGCCGAGCTCACGTTTCCACGCGTAACACCGAGCTCACGTTTCCACGCAATACGCCGAGCTCACGTTTCCACGCAATACGCCGAGCTCACGTTTCCACGCGTAACACCGAGCTCACGTTTCCACGCAATACGCCCAGCTCACGTCTCCACGCAATACACCGAGCTCACGTTTCCACGCGATACGCCGAGCTCACGTTTCCACGCAATACTCCGAGCTCACGTTTCCACGCAATACTCCGAGCTCACGTTTCCACGCAATACACCGAGCTCACGTTTCCACGCAATACGCCGAGCTCACGTTTCCACGCAATACTCCGAGCTCACGTTTCCACGCAATACTCCGAGCTCACGTTTCCACGCAATACGCCGAGCTCACGTTTCCACGCAATACGCCGAGCTCACGTTTCCACGCAATACGCCGAGCTCACGTCTCCACGCAATACGCCGAGCTCACGTTTCCACGCCATACGCCGAGCTCACGTTTCCACGCAATACGCCGAGCTCACGTTTCCACGCAATACGCCCAGCTCACGTCTCCACGCAATACGCCGCGCTCACGTTTCCACGCAATACGCCGAGCTCACGTTTCCACGCAATACGCCGAGCTCACGTCTCCACGCAATACGCCGAGCTCACGTTTCCACGCAATACGCCGAGCTCACGTTTCCACGCAATACGCCGAGCTCACGTTTCCACGCAATACGCCGAGCTCACGTTTCCACGCAATACGCCGAGCTCACGTTTCCACGCGTAACACCGAGCTCACGTTTCCACGCAATACGCCGAGCTCACGTTTCCACGCAATACACCGAGCTCACGTTTCCACGCAATACGCCCAGCTCACGTCTCCACGCAATACGCCGAGCTCACGTCTCCACGCAATACGCCGAGCTCACGTCTCAACGCAATACGCCGAGCTCACGTTTCCACGCAATACGCCGAGCTCACGTTTCCACGCCATACGCCGAGCTCACGTTTCCACGCCATACGCCGAGCTCACGTTTCCACGCAATACGCCGAGCTCACGTTTCCACGCGTAACACCGAGCTCACGTTTCCACGCAATACGCCGAGCTCACGTTTCCACGCAATACGCCGAGCTCACGTTTCCACGCAATACGCCGAGCTCACGTTTCCACGCGTAACACCGAGCTCACGTTTCCACGCAATACACCGAGCTCACGTCTCCACGCAATACGCCGAGCTCACGTTTCCACGCAATACACCGAGCTCACGTTTCCACACAATACGCCGAGCTCACGTTTCCACGCAATACGCCCAGCTCACGTCTCCACGCAATACGCCGCGCTCACGTTTCCACGCAATACGCCGAGCTCACGTTTCCACGCGTAACACCGAGCTCACGTTTCCACGCAATACGCCGAGCTCACGTTTCCACGCAATACGCCGAGCTCACGTTTCCACGCAATACGCCGAGCTCACGTTTCCACGCGTAACACCGAGCTCACGTTTCCACGCAATACACCGAGCTCACGTCTCCACGCAATACGCCGAGCTCACGTTTCCACGCAATACACCGAGCTCACGTTTCCACGCAATACACCGAGCTCACGTTTCCACGCAATACGCCGAGCTCACGTTTCCACACAATACGCCGAGCTCACGTTTCCACGCAATACGCCGCGCTCACGTTTCCACGCAATACGCCGAGCTCACGTCTCCACGCAATACGCCGAGCTCACGTCTCCACGCAATACGCCGAGCTCACGTTTCCACGCAATACGCCGAGCTCACGTCTCCACGCAATACACCGAGCTCACGTTTCCACGCAATACGCCGAGCTCACGTCTCCACGCAATACGCCGAGCTCACGTTTCCACACCATACGCCGAGCTCACGTTTCCACGCAATACGCCCAGCTCACGTTTCCACGCAATACGCCGAGCTCACGTTTCCACGCAATACGCCGAGCTCACGTTTCCACGCAATACGCCGAGCTCACGTTTCCACGCCATACGCCGAGCTCACGTCTCCACGCAATACGCCGAGCTCACGTTTCCACGCAATACGCCGAGCTCACGTCTCCACGCAATACGCCGAGCTCACGTCTCCACGCCATACGCCGAGCTCACGTCTCCACGCAATACGCCGAGCTCACGTTTCCACGCGTAACACCGAGCTCACGTTTCCACGCAATACGCCGAGCTTACGTTTCCACGCCATACGCCGAGCTCACGTCTCCACGCAATACGCCGAGCTCACGTTTCCACGCAATACGCCGAGCTCACGTTTCCACGCAATACGCCGAGCTCACGTTTCCACGCAATACGCCGAGCTCACGTTTCCACGCAATACGCCGAGCTCACGTTTCCACGCGTAACACCGAGCTCACGTTTCCACGCAATACGCCGAGCTCACGTTTCCACGCAATACGCCGAGCTCACGTTTCCACGCGTAACACCGAGCTCACGTTTCCACGCAATACACCGAGCTCACGTCTCCACGCAATACGCCGAGCTCACGTTTCCACGCAATACACCGAGCTCACGTTTCCACACAATACGCCGAGCTCACGTTTCCACGCAATACGCCCAGCTCACGTCTCCACGCAATACGCCGCGCTCACGTTTCCACGCAATACGCCGAGCTCACGTTTCCACGCGTAACACCGAGCTCACGTTTCCACGCAATACGCCGAGCTCACGTTTCCACGCAATACGCCGAGCTCACGTTTCCACGCAATACGCCGAGCTCACGTTTCCACGCGTAACACCGAGCTCACGTTTCCACGCAATACACCGAGCTCACGTCTCCACGCAATACGCCGAGCTCACGTTTCCACGCAATACACCGAGCTCACGTTTCCACGCAATACACCGAGCTCACGTTTCCACGCAATACGCCGAGCTCACGTTTCCACACAATACGCCGAGCTCACGTTTCCACGCAATACGCCGCGCTCACGTTTCCACGCAATACGCCCAGCTCACGTTTCCACGCGTAACACCGAGCTCACGTTTCCACGCAATACACCGAGCTCACGTTTCCACGCAATACACCGAGCTCACGTCTCCACGCAATACGCCGAGCTCACGTTTCCACGCAATACACCGAGCTCACGTTTCCACGCAATACACCGAGCTCACGTTTCCACGCAATACGCCGAGCTCACGTTTCCACACAATACGCCGAGCTCACGTTTCCACGCAATACGCCGCGCTCACGTTTCCACGCAATACGCCGAGCTCACGTTTCCTCGCGTAACACCGAGCTCACGTTTCCACACAATACGCCGAGCTCACGTCTCCACGCAATACGCCGAGCTCACGTCTCCACGCAATACGCCGAGCTCACGTTTCCACGCAATACGCCGAGCTCACGTCTCCACGCAATACACCGAGCTCACGTTTCCACGCAATACGCCGAGCTCACGTCTCCACGCAATACGCCGAGCTCACGTTTCCACACCATACGCCGAGCTCACGTTTCCACGCAATACGCCCAGCTCACGTTTCCACGCAATACGCCCAGCTCACGTTTCCACGCAATACGCCGAGCTCACGTTTCCACGCAATACGCCGAGCTCACGTTTCCACGCCATACGCCGAGCTCACGTCTCCACGCAATACGCCGAGCTCACGTTTCCACGCAATACGCCGAGCTCACGTCTCCACGCAATACGCCGAGCTCACGTCTCCACGCCATACGCCGAGCTCACGTCTCCACGCAATACGCCGAGCTCACGTTTCCACGCAATACGCCGAGCTCACGTCTCCACGCAATACGCCGAGCTCACGTTTCCACGCAATACGCCGAGCTCACGTTTCCACGCAATACGCCCAGCTCACGTCTCCACGCAATACGCCGAGCTCACGTTTCCACGCGTAACACCGAGCTCACGTTTCCACGCAATACGCCGAGCTTACGTTTCCACGCCATACGCCGAGCTCACGTCTCCACGCAATACGCCGAGCTCACGTTTCCACGCAATACGCCGAGCTCACGTCTCCACGCAATACGCCGAGCTCACGTCTCCACGCCATACGCCGAGCTCACGTCTCCACGCAATACGCCCAGCTCACGTCTCCACGCAATACGCCGAGCTCACGTTTCCACGCGTAACACCGAGCTCACGTTTCCACGCAATACGCCGAGCTCACGTTTCCACGCGTAACACCGAGCTCACGTTTCCACGCAATACGCCGAGCTCACGTTTCCACGCAATACGCCGAGCTCACGTTTCCACGCAATACGCCGAGCTCACGTTTCCACGCAATACGCCGAGCTCACGTTTCCACGCAATACACCGAGCTCACGTCTCCACGCAATACGCCGAGCTTACGTTTCCACGCAATACACCGAGCTCACGTCTCCACGCAATACGCCGAGCTCACGTTTCCACGCGTAACACCGAGCTCACGTTTCCACGCAATACGCCGAGCTCACGTCTCCACGCAATACGCCGAGCTCACGTTTCCACGCAATACGCCGAGCTCACGTTTCCACGCAATACCCCGAGCTCTCGTTTCCACGCAATACACCGAGCTCACGTTTCCACGCAATACGCCGAGCTCACGTTTCCACGCAATACGCCGAGCTCACGTTTCCACGCAATACGCCGAGCTCACGTTTCCACGCAATACACCGAGCTCACGTTTCCACGCAATACTCCGAGCTCACGTGTCCACGCCATACGCCGAGCTCACGTCTCCACGCAATACGCCGAGCTCACGTCTCCACGCCATACGCCGAGCTCACGTCTCCACGCCATACGCCGAGCTCACGTCTCCACGCCATACGCCGAGCTCACGTCTCCACGCCATACGCCGAGCTCACGTCTCCACGCAATACGCCGAGCTCACGTTTCCACGCAATACGCCGAGCTCACGTCTCCACGCCATACGCCGAGCTCACGTCTCCACGCAATACGCCGAGCTCACGTCTCCACGCCATACGCCGAGCTCACGTCTCCACGCCATACGCCGAGCTCACGTCTCCACGCCATACGCCGAGCTCACGTCTCCACGCCATACGCCGAGCTCACGTTTCCACGCAATACGCCGAGCTCACGTTTCCACGCAATACGCCGAGCTCACGTCTCCACGCAATACGCCGAGCTCACGTTTCCACGCGTAACACCGAGCTCACGTTTCCACGCGTAACACCGAGCTCACGTTTCCACGCAATACACGGAGCTCTCGTTTCCACGCAATACGCCGAGCTCACGTTTCCACGCAATACGCCGAGCTCACGTTTCCACGCAATACGCCGAGCTCACGTCTCCACGCAATACGCCGAGCTCACGTTTCCACGCGTAACACCGAGCTCACGTTTCCACGCGTAACACCGAGCTCACGTTTCCACGCAATACACGGAGCTCTCGTTTCCACGCAATACGCCCAGCTCACGTTTCCACGCGTAACACCGAGCTCACGTTTCCACGCAATACGCCCAGCTCACGTTTCCACACAATACACCGAGCTCACGTTTCCACGCAATACGCCGAGCTCACGTTTCCACGCAATACACCGAGCTCACGTTTCCACGCAATACACCGAGCTCACGTTTCCACGCAATACGCCGAGCTCACGTTTCCACGCAATACGCCGAGCTCACGTCTCCACGCAATACGCCGAGCTCACGTTTCCACGCAATACGCCGAGCTCACGTCTCCACGCAATACGCCGAGCTCACATTTCCACGCAATACGCCCAGCTCACGTCTCCACGCAATACGCCGAGCTCACGTCTCCACGCAATACACCGAGCTCACGTTTCCACGCAATACGCCGAGCTCACGTTTCCACACGATACACCGAGCTCACGTTTCCACGCAATACGCCGAGCTCACGTTTCCACGCAATACTCCGAGCTCACGTTTCCACGCCATACGCCGAGCTCACGTTTCCACGCAATACACCGAGCTCACGTCTCCACGCAATACGCCCAGCTCACGTTTCCACGCGTAACACCGAGCTCACGTTTCCACGCAATACCCAGAGCTCACGTTTCCACGCAATACACCGAGCTCACGTTTCCACGCAATACGCCCAGCTCACGTTTCCACGCAATGCGCCGAGCTCACGTCTCCACGCAATGCGCCGAGCTCACGTTTCCACGCAATGCGCCGAGCTCACGTTTCCACGCAATACGCCGAGCTCACGTCTCCACGCAATACGCCGAGCTCACGTTTCCACGCAATACGCCGAGCTCACGTTTCCACGCAATACGCCGAGCTCACGTCTCCACGCAATACAACGAGCTCACGTTTCCACGCAATACACCGAGCTCACGTTTCCACGCAATACGCCGAGCTCACGTTTCCACGCAATACCCCGAGCTCTCGTTTCCACGCAATACACCGAGCTCACGTTTCCACGCAATACCCCGAGCTCTCGTTTCCACGCAATACACCGAGCTCACGTTTCCACGCAATACGCCGAGCTCACGTTTCCACGCAATACCCCGAGCTCTCGTTTCCACGCAATACACCGAGCTCACGTTTCCACGCAATACGCCGAGCTCACGTTTCCACGCAATACGCCGAGCTCACGTCTCCACGCAATACACCGAGCTCACGTCTCCACGCAATACGCCGAGCTCACGTCTCCACGCAATACGCCGAGCTCACGTCTCCACGCAATACGCCGAGCTCACGTCTCCACGCAATACACCGAGCTCACGTTTCCACGCCATACGCCGAGCTCACGTCTCCACGCCATACTCCGAGCTCACGTTTCCACACAATACGCCGAGCTCACGTTTCCACGCAATACGCCGAGCTCACGTTTCCACGCCATACGCCGAGCTCACGTTTCCACGCCATACGCCGAGCTCACGTTTCCACGCCATACGCCGAGCTCACGTTTCCACACAATACGCCGAGCTCACGTTTCCACGCAATACGCCGAGCTCACGTTTCCACACAATAGACCGAGCTCACATTTCCACGCAATAGGCCGAGCTCACATTTCCACGCAATACACGGAGCTCTCGTTTCCACGCAATACACCGAACTGTAGTTTCCACGCAATACACCGAGCTCTAGTTTCCACGCAATACACCGAGCTCACGCTTCCACGCAATACACCGAGCTCACGTTACCACGCAATACACCGAGCTGTATTGAGGAGTGGCGGCAAGCCCCTTCACTGCGGCAAGGTAACTATCACGAAGGGGAATTAACACGTATATACCTTTTTTGTTGTTGCAGCTGCAGTGCTGCCAGAAAAATTAGGCAGGCATGTACACGCACCAGAAAAATTATTATAGCGCACGCTGCTAGCGGCGGCCTTAAAAATTCAGGAATCCACCTGGAGTCCTGGACCCTGTTGGTGGTGGCGGAGAAGGCAGTCAAGCAGCCTGCGGGCAGAAGTGCTGTGTGGGGAGCGACTTAGTCATGGGGCAGGCAGTCACACGGCATGCAGGCAGAGATGCTGTGTGCGGGGACTGACTTAGTCTTCGGTTGTGCAGTAGCCCTCCGGGATCCATGCCTCATTCATTTTGATAAAGGTCAGGTACTGAACACTTTTTTGACATAGGCGACATCTCTTCTCTGTGACAATGCCTCCAGCTGCGCTGAAGGTCTTTTCTGACAGGACGCTTGAGGCAGGGCAAGACAGAAGTTGGATGGCAAATTGGGACAGCTCTGGCCACAGGTCAAGCCTGCGCACCCAGTAGTCCAAGGATTCATTGCTGCTCACAGTGTCTACATCCACACTTAAGGCCAGGTAGTCGGCTACCTGCCGGTCGAGGCGTTGGTGGAGGGTGAATCCGGAAGCACTATGGCAAGGTGTTGGACTAAAAAATGTCCGCATGTCCGACATCACCATGAGATCGCTGGAGCGTCCTGTCCTTGCTTGTGTGGACATGGGAGAAGGATTACTGGCAGTGGTACATTTATTGCGTTGTGCTGTGACATCACCCTTAAATACATTGTAAGGCATAGTTGCCAGCTTGTTCTGCAAGTGCTGCATCCTTTCTGCCTTCTGGTGATTTGGAATCATCTCCGCCACTTTGTGCCTATACCGAGGGTCTAGTAGCGTGGCCACCCAGTACAGTTCATTCCCCTTGAGTTTTTTTATACAGGGGTCCCTCAACAGGCTGGACAGCATGAAAGACGCCATCTGCACAAAGTTGGATGCAGACGTACTATCCATTTCCTCTTGCTCTTCCTCAGTGATGTCAGCTAAGTTCTCCTCCTCCCCCCAGCCACAAACAATATCACGGGAAAGTTGAGCAGCACAAGCCCCCTGCGACACCTGCTGCAGTTGTTCTTCCGCCTCATCCTCCTCCTCCAAAACAACACCTTCCTCATCATCTGACTCCTCTTCCCCACACAACTCTTCCTCCTCCTCCTCCTCCCCCCTCTGTGCTGCCGCAGGTGTTGAGGAATCATCTGCTTCTGCTAAGAATTGATCCTACAACTCTTCCTCCTGTTCCAAGAAGAAGGCACATGGGATCAAGTCGCTGATGGCGCCTTCACTGCGACTCACCAAGTTTGTCACCTCCTCAAACGGCCGCATGAGCCTGCAGACATTTTGCATCAGTGTCCAGTACTTCGGCCAGAACATCCCCATCTCCCCAGACTGTGTCCTTTGACTGCAGTTGTAGAGATACTGGGTGACGGCTTTCTCCTGTTGTAGCAGGCGGTCAAACATCAGGAGGATCGAATTCCAGTGAGTTGGGCTATCGCAAATCAGGCGTCTCGCCGGCAAGTTGTCTCTCTGCTGAATATCGGCAAAGCGTGCAATGGTCGTGTAAGACCGCCTGAAGTGCCCACACACCTTCCTGGCCTGCTTCAGGACGTCCTCTAAGCCTGGGTACTTTGACACAAATCTTTGAATGACTAGATTCAGCACATGTGCCATGCAGGGTACATGTGTCAGTTTTTTCAAATTCAAAGCGGAAAGGAGATTGCTGCCGTTGTCACACACCACGTTGCCGATCTCCAGTTGGTGCGGTGTCAGCCACCGATCCACCTGTTTGTTAAGAGCAGCAAGGAGAGCTGCTACAGTGTGACTCTCCGCATTGAGGCAAGACATGTCTAAGATGGCGTGACGCCGTCGTACCTGGAATGCAGAAATAGGCCCTGGGGAGATGGGGCTATGTAGCTGGAGAGAAGATCGCCAAGCCAAGGAGGAGGAGGATGACGACAGCGAAGGGGATGTAGCAGGCGGAGAGGAGGTGGCAGGAGGCCTGCCTGCAAGCCGTGTTTGGTCCGCTGCACAGCCACGTACTCCCTGCTTATCAGCGGTCGCCAGGTTGACCCAATGGGCTGTGTAAGTAATGTACCTGCCCTAACCGTGCTTGGCAGACCAGGCATCCATGGTCAGATGGACCCTTGACTCAACGCTGTGTGCCAGAGATGACACCACTTGCCTTTCAACTTCACGGTACAGTTTGGGTATCACCTTTTTAGAGAAATAATTGCGGCCTGGTATCTTCCACTGTGGTGTCCCAATCACCACAAATTTTCAGAAGGCCTTAGAGTCCACCAGCTGGTATGGTAACAGCTGGCGAGCTAACAGTTCCGCCACGCCAGCTGTCAGACGCCGGGCAAGGGGGTGACTGGTAGAAATTGGCTTCTTCTGCTCAAAGATTTCCTTCACGGACACCTGACTGCTGCTGTGGGCAGAGGAGCAGAAAGCGCTCAAGGGCAGAGGTGGAGTGGAGGAGGGTGGCTGTGAAGGTGCAAGGGAGAAAGCGGCTGAAGACGCTGCACCTGAAGGAAGAAGAGGAGGAGGAGGGTGGCTTTGCTTTTGTGTGCGGCTCTTCCTCTGGTGCTCTTCCCATTGCAGTTTGTGCCTTTTCTGCATGTGCCTTCGTAAGGCAGTTGTCCCTACCCGGCTGTTGGCCTTTCCACGGCTCAATTTTTGGAGGCAGAGACAACAGATGGCTTTGCTCCGATCTGTGGCAGACACACTAAAAAATGTCCAAGCCGCTGAGCCCCCCCTGAGGTGATGGCACTATGGTTACATAGTTACATAGTTATTTTGGTTGAAAAAAGTCATACGTCCATCGAGTTCAACCAGTACAAAGTACAATACCAGCCTGCTCCCTCACATATCCCTGTTGATCCAGAGGAAGGCGAAACCCTTACAAGGCATGGTCCAATTAGCCCCAAAAGGGAAAAATTCCTTCCCGACTCCAGATGGCAATCAGATAAAATCCCTGGATCAACATCATTAGGCATTACCTAGTAATTGTAGCCATGGATGTCTTTCAACGCAAGGAAAGCATCTAAGCCCCCTTTAAATGCAGGTATAGAGTTTGCCATAACGACTTCCTGTGGCAATGCATTCCACATCCTAATCACTCTTACTGTAAAGAACCCTTTCCTAAATAAATGGCTAAAATGTTTTTCCTCCATGCGCATATCATGTCCTCTAGTCCTTTGAGAAGGCCTAGGGACAAAAAGCTCATCCGCCAAGCTATTATATTGCCCTCTGATGTATTTATACATGTTAATTAGATCCCCTCTAAGGCGTCTTTTCTCTAGCCTAAATATATCCAGTTTATCTAACCTTTCTTGGTAAGTGAGACCTTCCATCCCACGTATCAATTTTGTTGCTCGTCTCTGCACCTGCTCTAAAACTGCAATATCTTTTTTGTAATGTGGTGCCCAGAACTGAATTCCATATTCCAGATGTGGCCTTACTAGAGAGTTAAACAGGGGCAATATTATGCTAGCATCTCGAGTTTTTATTTCCCTTTTAATGCATCCCAAAATTTTGTTAGCTTTAGCTGCAGCTGCTTGGCATTGAGTACGATTATTTAACTTGTTGTCGATGAGTACTCCTAAGTCCTTCTCCAAGTTTGATGTTCCCAACTGTATCCCATTTATTTTGTATGGTGCTAGACCATTGGTACGACCAAAATGCATGACTTTACATTTGTCAACATTGAATTTCATCTGCCATGTATGTGCCCATATAGCCATCCTATCCAGATCCTGTTGCAATATGACACTATCTTCCTGAGAGTTGATGATTCTGCACAATTTTGTATCCTCTGCAAAAATAGCAACATTGCTCACTACTGCATCTACTAGGTCATTAATAAATAAATTGAAGAGCACTGGACCCAGAACAGACCCCTGTGGGACCCCACTGCTAACAGTCTCCCATTTTGAGTACGATCCATTGACCACAACTCTTTGTTTTCTGTCCATTAGCCAGTTCCCTATCCAAGCACACAGACTCTTCCCCAGTCCTTGCATCCTCAACTTTTGCACCAGACTTCTGTGGGGAACAGTGTCGAAGGCCTTTGCAAAGTCCAAGTATATCACATCTACAGCATTCCCAATATCCATATTAGCATTTACTACCTCATAAAAGCTGAGCATGTTAGTCAAACAGGACCTGTCTTTAGTAAACCCATGTTGATGCTGAGAAATAAGATTATTTTCTACTATGAAGTCATGTATAGTATCTCTTAGTAACCCCTCAAATAGTTTGCATACAACTGATGTTAAGCTTACAGGTCTATAATTTCCTGGATCAGATTTTTTGCCCTTCTTAAATAATGGGAAAACGTGGGCTGTACGCCAATCCACTGGGACTCTGCTAGTTGCAAGAGAGTCACAAAAGATAAGATAAAGGGGCTTAGCTATAACTGAACTTAATTCTCTTAGGACCCGAGGATGCATGCCATCCGGGCCAGGTGCCATGTCTATTTTTAATTTATTTAGTCTTGCCTTTACTTCTTCCTACGTTAAGTATTTAATATTACAGTTAGAAGATTGAGACTCTTCTGCCTCTGTAATTTGCAACAGTGCTGTTTCCTTTGTGAAGACAGAAGCAAAGAAAGCATTTAATAACTCTGCCTTACCTTGGTCATCCACCATTGAGTTCCCACCCTCATCCTGGTGGCATCAGCAGCTGACGTTGAAGGGCATGTTGGCTGGCTGTCCATAGGTGGCGATACATGGCGCCGGACACTGCCACCAGCTGTTTCTGATGACAAGCTCCCCCTGCTTCTTTCAGGAACTCGTCTCCTCCTACTCCTCTCTGACTCCCCCTCTGAACTGTCCCCTTGGTCATCTTGTCTCTTAGGATCCCACGTGACATCCTTATCATCGTCATCATCATAATCATCCTGCCCAGCTTTGCTTGCCTTAGACACCTCCAAAACGGCACCAACAGCAGGTACTTCATCATCCTCCTCCTCACACGTTACGTTCATACTGTCGCCTAACTCAGACATATGAGGTGGTGTAACTTGCTTAGCGCCAACAAAAATGGCTGTGAATCAGTGATTTCCCCACCAAATAACTCCTGCGAAGTGTCAAATGCAGCAGATGTGGTGCTAGTAGTAGCGCTGGTGGCTGCGAAAGATGAGGTGTTCCTCACACAGCACAAGAAGCTGATTTCCCCAATGCTGCTCTCCGGCTTCCCCCCTGCCTCACTCACTGTCAGACTCCTCACACAGTACAACAAGTTGCTTTTCCTCAATGCTGCTCTCCTTCCTCCCCCTCCACACTCACTGTCAGACTCCTCACACAGAACAACAAGCTGCTTTTCCCCAATGATGCTCTCCTGCCTCCCCCCTCCTCACTCACAGTCACACTCCTCACACAGCACAACAAGCTGCTTTTCCCCAATGATGCTCTCCTGCCTCCCCCTCCTCACTCACTGTCACACTCCTCCCACAGCACAACAAGCTGCTTTTCCCCAATGATGCTCTCCTGCCTCCCCCCTCCTCACTCACTGTCAGACTCCTCACACAGCACAACAAGCTGCTTTCCCCCAATGATGCTCTCCTGCCTCCCTCCTCCTCACTCACTGTCAGACTCCTCACACAGCACAGCAAGCTGCTTTTCCCCAATGATGCCCTCCTGCTCCCCCCCCCCCCCCCTCACTCACTGTCAGACTCCTCACACAGCACAACAAGCTGCTTTTCCCCAATGCTTCCCTCCTGCCTCCCCCTCCTCACTCACTGTAAGACTCCTCACCCAGCACAAGCTGCTTTTCCCCAATGCTGCTCTCCTGCCTCCCCCCTCCTCACTCACTGTCAGACTCCTCGCACAGCACAACAAGCTGCTTTTCCCCAATGATGCTCTCCTGCCTCCCCCTCCTCACTCACTGTCAGACTCCTCACACAGCACAACAAGCTGCTTTTCCCCAATGATGCTCTCCTGCCTCCCCCCTCCTCACTCACTGTAAGACTCCTCACCCAGCACAAGCTGCTTTTCCCCAATGCTGCCCTCCTGCTCCCCCCCCCCCCCTCACTCACTGTCAGACTCCTCACACAGCACAACAAGCTGCTTTTCCCCAATGCTTCCCTCCTGCCTCCCCCTCCTCACTCACTGTAAGACTCCTCACCCAGCACAAGCTGCTTTTCCCCAATGCTGCTCTCCTGCCTCCCCCCTCCTCACTCACTGTCAGACTCCTCGCACAGCACAACAAGCTGCTTTTCCCCAATGATGCTCTCCTGCCTCCCCCTCCTCACTCACTGTCAGACTCCTCACACAGCACAACAAGCTGCTTTTCCCCAATGATGCTCTCCTGCCTCCCCCCTCCTCACTCACTGTAAGACTCCTCACCCAGCACAAGCTGCTTTTCCCCAATGATGCTCTCCTGCCTCCACCCTCCTCACTCACTGTCAGACTCCTCACACAGCACAACAAGTTGCTTTTCCCCAATGCTGCTCTCCTGCCTCCCCCCTCCTCACTCACTGTCAGACTCCGCACACAGCACAACAAGCTGCTTTTCCCCAATGCTGCTCTCCTGGCTCCCCCTCCTCACTCACTGTCAGACTCCTCACACAGCACAACAAGCTGCTTTTCCCCAATGCTGCTCTCCTGCTTCCCCCTCCTCACTGTCAGACTCCTCACACAGCACAACAGCTGCTTTTCCCCAATGCTGCTCTCCTGCCTCCCTCCTCCTCACTGTCAGACTCCTCACACAGCACAACAAGCTGCTTTTCCCCAATGATGCTCTCCTGCCTCCCCCCTCCTCACTCACTGTCAGACTCCTCGCACAGCACAACAAGCTGCTTTTCCCCAATGATGCTCTCCTGCCTCCCCCCTCCTCACTCACTGTCACACTCCTCGCACAGCACAACAAGCTGCTTTTCCCCAATGATGCTCTCCTGCCTCCCCCCTCCTCACTCACTGTCAGACTACTCACACAGCACAACAAGCTGCTTTTCCCCAATGATGCTCTCCTGCCTCCCCCCTCCTCACTCACTGTCAGACTCCTCGCACAGCACAACAAGCTGCTTTTCCCCAATGATGCTCTCCTGCCTCCCCCTCCTCACTCACTGTTAGACTCCTCACACAGCACAACAAGCTGCTTTTCCCCAATGATGCTCTCCTGCCCCCCCCCCTCCTCACTCACTGTCAGACTACTCACACAGCACAACAAGCTGCTTTTCCCCAATGATGCTCTCCTGCCTCCCCCCTCCCCACTCACTGTCAGACTACTCACACAGCACAACAAGCTGCTTTTCCCCAATGATGCTCTGCTGCCTCCCCCCTCCTCACTCACTGTCAGACTCCTCGCACAGCACAACAAGCTGCTTTTCCCCAATGATGCTCTCCTGCCTCCCCCTCCTCACTCACTGTCAGACTCCTCACACAGCACAACAAGCTGATTTTCCCCAATGCTGTTCTCCTGCCCCCCCCCCCACCCCCTCCTCACTCTCTGTTAGACTCCTCACACAGCACAACAAGCTGCCTTTCCCCAATGATGCTCTCCTGCCTCCCCCTCCACACTCACTGTCGGACTCCTCACACAGCACAGCAACCTGCTTTTTCCCAATGATGCTCTCCTGCCTCCCCCTCCTCACTCACTGTCAGACTCCTCACACAGCACAACAAGCTGCTTTCCCCAATGCTGCTCTCCTGCCTCCCCCCTCCTCACTCACTGTCAGACTCCTCGCACAGCACAACAAGCTGCTTTTCCCCAATGATGCTCTCCTGCCTCCCCCTCCTCACTCACTGTCAGACTCCTCACACAGCACAACAAGCTGCTTTTCCCCAATGCTGCTCTCCTGCCTCCCCCCTTCTCACTCACTGTCAGACTCCTCACACAGCACAACAAGCTGCTTTTCCCCAATGCTGCTCTCCTGCCTCCCCCCTCATCACTCACTGTCAGACTCCTCACACAGTGCAACAAGCTGCTTTTCCCCAATGATGCTCTCCTACCTCCCCCTCCTCACTCACTGTCAGACTCCTCACACAGCACAACAAGCTGCTTTTCCCCAATGATGCTCTCCTGCCTCCCCCTCCTCACTCCCTGTCACACTCCTCACACAGCACAACAAGCTGCTTTTCCCCAATGATGCTCTCCTGCCTCCCCCTCCTCACTCACTGTCAGACTCCTCACACAGCACAACAAGCTGCTTTTCCCCAATGCTGCTCTCCTGCCTCCCCCCTTCTCACTCACTGTCAGACTCCTCACACAGCACAACAAGCTGCTTTTCCCCAATGCTGCTCTCCTGCCTCCCCCCTCATCACTCACTGTCAGACTCCTCACACAGTGCAACAAGCTGCTTTTTCCCAATGATGCTCTCCTGCCTCCCCCTCCTCACTCACTGTCAGACTCCTCACACAGCACAACAAGCTGCTTTTCCCCAATGATGCTCTCCTGCCTCCCCCTCCTCACTCCCTGTCACACTCCTCACACAGCACAACAAGCTGCTTTTCCCCAATGATGCTCTCTTGCCTCCCTCCTCCTCACCCACTGTCAGACTCCTCACACAGCACAACAAGCTGCTTTTCCCCAATGCTTCCCTCCTGCCTCCCCCTCCTCACTCACTGTAAGACTCCTCACCCAGCACAAGCTGCTTTTCCCCAATGCTGCTCTCCTGCCTCCCCCCTCCTCACTCACTGTCAGACTCCTCGCACAGCACAACAAGCTGCTTTTCCCCAATGATGCTCTCCTGCCTCCCCCTCCTCACTCACTGTCAGACTCCTCACACAGCACAACAAGCTGCTTTTCCCCAATGATGCTCTCCTGCCTCCCCCCTCCTCACTCACTGTAAGACTCCTCACCCAGCACAAGCTGCTTTTCCCCAATGATGCTCTCCTGCCTCCACCCTCCTCACTCACTGTCAGACTCCTCACACAGCACAACAAGTTGCTTTTCCCCAATGCTGCTCTCCTGCCTCCCCCCTCCTCACTCACTGTCAGACTCCTCACACAGTGCAACAAGCTGCTTTTCCCCAATGATGCTCTCCTGCCTCCCCCTCCTCACTCACTGTCAGACTCCTCACACAGCACAACAAGCTGCTTTTCCCCAATGATGCTCTCCTGCCTCCCCCTCCTCACTCCCTGTCACACTCCTCACACAGCACAACAAGCTGCTTTTCCCCAATGCTGCTCTCCTGGCTCCCCCTCCTCACTCACTGTCACACTCCTCACACAGCACAACAAGCTGCTTTTCCCCAATGCTGCTCTCCTGCCTCCCCCCTCCTCACTCACTGTCAGACTCCTCGCACAGCACAACAAGCTGCTTTTCCCCAATGATGCTCTCCTGCCTCCCCCTCCTCACTCACTGTCAGACTCCTCACACAGCACAACAAGCTGCTTTTCCCCAATGATGCTCTCCTGCCTCCCCCCTCCTCACTCACTGTAAGACTCCTCACCCAGCACAAGCTGCTTTTCCCCAATGATGCTCTCCTGCCTCCACCCTCCTCACTCACTGTCAGACTCCTCACACAGCACAACAAGTTGCTTTTCCCCAATGCTGCTCTCCTGCCTCCCCCCTCCTCACTCACTGTCAGACTCCGCACACAGCACAACAAGCTGCTTTTCCCCAATGCTGCTCTCCTGGCTCCCCCTCCTCACTCACTGTCAGACTCCTCACACAGCACAACAAGCTGCTTTTCCCCAATGCTGCTCTCCTGCTTCCCCCTCCTCACTGTCAGACTCCTCACACAGCACAACAGCTGCTTTTCCCCAATGCTGCTCTCCTGCCTCCCCCCTCCTCACTCACTGTCAGACTTCTCACACAGCACAGCAAGCTGCTTTTCCGCAATGATGCTCTCCTGCCTCCCTCCTCCTCACTGTCAGACTCCTCACACAGCACAACAAGCTGCTTTTCCCCAATGATGCTCTCCTGCCTCCCCCCTCCTCACTCACTGTCAGACTCCTCACACAGCACAACAAGCTGCTTTTCCCCAATGATGCTCTCCTGCCTCCCCCCTCCTCACTCACTGTCAGCCTCCTCACACAGCACAACAAGCTGCTTTTCCCCAATGATGCTCTCCTGCCTCCCCCTCCTCACTCACTGTCACACTCCTCACACAGCACAAAAAGCTGCTTTTCCCCAATGATGCTCTCCTGCCTCCCCCCTCCTCACTCACTGTCAGATTCCTCACACAGTACAACAAGTTGCTTTTCCCCAATGCTGCTCTCCTGCCTGCCCCCTCCTCACTCACTGTCAGACTCCTCACACAGCACAACAAGCTGCTTTTCCCCAATGCTGCTCTCCTGCCTCCCCCTCCTCACTCACTGTCAGACTCCTCGCACAGCACAACAAGCTGCTTTTCCCCAATGATGCTCTCCTGCCTCCCCCTCCTCACTCACTGTCAGACTCCTCCCACAGCACAACAAGCTGCTTTTCCCCAATGATGCTCTCCTGCCTCCCCCCTCCTCACTCACTGTCAGACTCCTCACACAGCACAACAAGCTGCTTTTCCCACATGATGCTCTCCTGTCTCCCCCTCCACACTCACTGTCAGACTCCTCACACAGCACAACAAGCTGCTTTTCCGCAATGATGCTCTCCTGCCTCCCTCCTCCTCACTGTCAGACTCCTCACACAGCACAACAAGCTGCTTTTCCCCAATGATGCTCTCCTGCCTCCCCCCTCCTCACTCACTGTCACACTCCTCGCACAGCACAACAAGCTGCTTTTCCCAAATGCTGCTCTCCTGCCTGCCCCCTCCTCACTCACTGTCAGACTCCTCACACAGCACAACAAGCTGCTTTTCCCCAATGATGCTCTCCTGCCTCCCCCCTCCTCACTCACTGTCAGACTCCTCACACTGCACAGCAAGCTGCTTTTCCCCAATGATGTTCTCCTGCCTCCCCCCTCCTCACTCACTGTCAGACTCCTCACACAGCACAACAAGCTGCTTTTCCCCAATGCTGCTCTCCTGCCCCCCCCCCCACCCCCTCCTCACTCTCTGTTAGACTCCTCACACAGCACAACAAGCTGCTTTTCCCCAATGATGCTCTCCTGCCTCCCCCCTCCTCACTCACTGTCAGACTACTCACACAGCACAACAAGCTGCTTTTCCCCAATGATGCTCTCCTGCCTCCCCCCTCCTCACTCACTGTCAGACTTCTCACACAGCACAACAAGCTGCTTTTCCCCAATGATGCTCTCCTGCCTCCCCCCTTCTCACTCACTGTCAGACTCCTCACACAGCACAACAAGCTGCTTTTCCCCAATGATACTCTCCTGCCTCCCCCCTCCTCACTCACTGTCACACTCCTCACACAGCACAACAAGCTGTTTTTCCCCAATGATGCTCTCCTGCCTCCCCCCTCCTCACTTACTGTCACACTCCTCACACAGCACAACAAGCTGCTTTTCCCCAATGATGCTCTCCTGCCTCCCCCCTCCTCACTCACTGTCAGACTCCTTGCACAGCACAACAAGCTGCTTTTCCCCAATGATGCTCTCCTGCCTCCCCCTCCTCACTCACTGTCAGACTCCTCACACAGCACAACAACCTGCTTTTCCCCAATGATGCTCTCCTGCCTCCCCCCTCCTCACTCACTGTCAGACTACTCACACAGCACAACAAGCTGCTTTTCCCCAATGATGCTCTCCTGCCTCCCCCCTCCCCACTCACTGTCAGACTACTCACACAGCACAACAAGCTGCTTTTCCCCAATGATGCTCTCCTGCCTCCACCCTCCTCACTCACTGTCAGACTCCTCACACAGCACAACAAGTTGCTTTTCCCCAATGCTGCTCTCCTGCCTCCCCCCTCCTCACTCACTGTCAGACTCCTCACACAGCACAACAAGCTGATTTTCCCCAATGCTGCTCTCCTGCCCCCCCCCCCTCCTCACTCTCTGTTAGACTCCTCACACAGCACAACAAGCTGCTTTTCCCCAATGATGCTCTCCTGCCTCCCCCTCCACACTCACTGTCGGACTCCTCACACAGCACAGCAACCTGCTTTTTCCCAATGATGCTCTCCTGCCTCCCCCTCCTCACTCACTGTCAGACTCCTCACACAGCACAACAAGCTGCTTTCCCCAATGATGCTCTCCTGCCTCCCCCTCCTCACTCACTGTCACACTCCTCACACAGCACAACAAGCTGCTTTTCCCCAATGCTGCTCTCCTGCCTCCCCCCTTCTCACTCACTGTCAGACTCCTCACACAGTGCAACAAGCTGCTTTTCCCCAATGATGCTCTCCTGCCTCCCCCTCCTCACTCACTGTCAGACTCCTCACACAGCACAACAAGCTGCTTTTCCCCAATGATGCTCTCCTGCCTCCCCCTCCTCACTCCCTGTCACACTCCTCACACAGCACAACAAGCTGCTTTTCCCCAATGATGCTCTCCTGCCTCCCCCTCCTCACTCCCTGTCACACTCCTCACACAGCACAACAAGCTGCTTTTCCCCAATGATGCTCTCTTGCCTCCCTCCTCCTCACCCACTGTCAGACTCCTCACACAGCACAACAAGCTGCTTTTCCCCAATGATGCTCTCCTGCCTCCCCCTCCTCACTCCCTGTCACACTCCTCGCACAGCACAACAAGCTGCTTTTCCCCAATGATGCTCTCCTGCCTCCCACTCCTCACTCACTGTCAGACTCCTCACACAGCACAACAAGCTGCTTTTCCCCAATGATGCTCTCCTGCCTCCCCCTCCTCACTCACTGTCACACTGCTCACACAGCACAACAAGTTGCTTTCCCCAATGCTACTCTCCTGCCTGCCCCCTCCTCACTCACTGTCAGACTCCTCAAACAGCACAACAAGCTACTTTTCCCCAACGATGCTCTCCTGCCTCCCCCTCCTCACCCACTGTCAGACTCCTCACACAGCACAACAAGCTGCTTTTCCCGAATGATAATAATAATTGCAGTATTTGTATAGCGCCTTTCTCCTGTCGGACTCAAAGCACTTGCGAGGCAGCCACTAGAGCGCACTCAGTAGGCAGTAGCAGTGTTAGGAAGACTTGCCTAAGGTCTCCTGCTGAATAGGTGCTGGCTTACTGAACAGGCAGAGCCGAGATTTGAACCCAGGTCTCCTGTGTCAGAGGCAGAGCCCTTAACCATTACACCATCCTGCCACTGCTATGACCTATTCACCTTGCTCGCTCTCCTCTCGCTTCTCCTCCTCCTTTGATTGCATGCTGTAAGTGTAAACACAGTACAAAAATGCTGCCCCTGAAATCTCTGCGCCTGATGCAAATGTTTCACCTTGCTTGATGAGAGAACCGGCCCTGATTATATACTGTATTTCTATTATCTATTCTCCACTGCACCACACTGCCACCTGCTGGAAATGTGTGGAACTGCAGCCCTCATACCACTATCCATCCACAGACTTAAAGGAATACTTAAGTCTAGAAAAAAAAAATGACATTTACTCACCTGGGGCATCCCTCAGCCCCCCGAAGCTGGATGGTGCCCTCGCAGCCCCGCTCCGATCGTCCTGTCCCCGCCGGCGGCTACTTCCGGTTCGGCGACAGCCGCAGACAGGCTGGGAACGCGGCTATATATATACGCTATAGCAGCATAGAGAGTGATAGCAGTGGCTGGGAACGCGGAAAATCAGCCACGTTCCCAGCCTGTCGGCGGCTGTCGCCGAACCGGAAGTAGCCGCCGGCGGGGACAGGACGATCGGAGCGGGGCTGCGAGGGCACCATCCAGCTTCGGGGGGCTGAGGGATGCCCCAGGTGAGTAAATGTCATTTTTTTTCTAGACTTAAGTATTCCTTTAAAGAGAACCCGAGGTGTGTTTATTTATTTATTTATTTGTTGTATTTATAAAGCGCCAACTTATTACGCAGCGCTGGACATTAATTTAGGTTACAGACAATATTTAGGGGTGACAAACAGCAATATGACAATACAGGAATACAAGAAATACCAGATCACACAGCACAGTATGAGTACAAGGTAATGCTTAGTCACTGGAGGGGAGCATGGAGATCACACAGCACAGTATGAGTACAAGGTAATGCTTAGTCACTGGAGGGGAGCATGGAGATCACACAGCACAGTATGAGTACAAGGTAATGCTTAGTCACTGGAGGGGAGCATGGAGATCACACAGCACAGTATGAGTACAAGGTAATGCTTAGTCACTGGATGGAGCATGGAGATCACACAGCACAGTATGAGTACAAGGTAATGCTTAGTCACTGGATGGAGCATGGAGATCACACATGATAGTATGAGTACAAGGTAATGCTTAGTCACTGGATGGGGCATGGAGATCACACATGATAGTATGAGTACAAGGTAATGCTTAGTCACTGGATGGGAGCATAGAGATCACACAGCACAGTATGAGTACAAGGTAATGCTTAGTCACTGGATGGAGCATGGAGATCACACAGCACAGTATGAGTACAAGGTAATGCTTAGTCACTGGATGGGAGCATGGAGATCACACAGCACAGTATAAGTACAAGGTAATGCTTAGTCACTGGATGGAGCATGGAGATCACACAGCACAGTATGAGTACCAGGTAATGCTTAGTCACTGGATGGAGCATGGAGATCACACAGCACAGTATGAGTACAAGGTAATGCTTAGTCACTGGATGGGAGCATGGAGCTCACACAGCACAGTATGAGTACAAGGCAATGCTTAGTCAGTCACTGGATGGGAGCATGGAGATCACACAGCACAGTATGAGTACAAGGTAATGCTTAGTCACTGGAGGGGAGCATGGAGATCACACAGCACAGTATGAGTACCAGGTAATGCTTAGTCACTGGATGGGAGCATGGAGATCACACAGCACAGGATGAGTACAAGGTAATGCTTAGTCACTGGGTGGCAGCATGGAGATCACACAGCACAGTATGAGTACAAGGTAATGCTTAGTCACTGGATGGAGCATGGAGATCACACAGCACAGTATGAGTACAAGGTAATGCTTAGTCACTGGAGGGGAGCATGGAGATCACACAGCACAGTATGAGTACCAGGTAATGCTTAGTCACTGGATGGAGCATGGAGATCACACAGCACAGTATGAGTACCAGGTAATGCTTAGTCACTGGGTGGAGCATGGAGATCACACAGCACAGTATGAGTACAAGGTAATGCTTAGTCACTGGATGGAGCATGGAGATCACACAGCACAGTATGAGTACAAGGTAATGCTTAGTCACTGGATGGAGCATGGAGATCACACAGCACAGGATGAGTACAAGGTAATGCTTAGTCACTGGGTGGCAGCATGGAGATCACACAGCACAGTATGAGTACAAGGTAATGCTTAGTCACTGGGTGGCAGCATGAAGATCACACAGCACAGTATGAGTACAAGGTAATGCTTAGTCACTGGAGGGGAGCATGGAGATCACACAGCACAGTATGAGTACCAGGTAATGCTTAGTCACTGGATGGAGCATGGAGATCACACAGCACAGTATGAGTACCAGGTAATGCTTAGTCACTGGGTGGAGCATGGAGATCACACAGCACAGTATGAGTACAAGGTAATGCTTAGTCACTGGATGGAGCATGGAGATCACACAGCACAGTATGAGTACAAGGTAATGCTTAGTCAGTCACTGGATGGAGCATGGAGATCACACAGCACAGTATGAGTACCAGGTAATGCTTAGTCACTGGATAGGAGCATGGAGATCACACAGCACAGTATGAGTACCAGGTAATGCTTAGTCACTGGATGGAGCATGGAGATCACACATGATAGTATGAGTACCAGGTAATGCTTAGTCAGTCACTGGATGGAGCATGGAGATCACACAGCACAGTATGAGTACAAGGTAATGCTTAGTCACTGGATGGAGCATGGAGATCACACAGCACAGTATGAGTACAAGGTAATGCTTAGTCACTGGATAGGAGCATGGAGATCACACAGCACAGTATGAGTACCAGGTAATGCTTAGTCACTGGATGGAGCATGGAGATCACACATGATAGTATGAGTACCAGGTAATGCTTAGTCAGTCACTGGATGGAGCATGGAGATCACACAGCACAGTATGAGTACAAGGTAATGCTTAGTCACTGGATGGAGCATGGAGATCACACAGCACAGTATGAGTACAAGGTAATGCTTAGTCAGTCACTGGATGGGAGCATGGAGATCACACAGCACAGTATGAGTACCAGGTAATGCTTAGTCACTGGAGGGGAGCATGGAGATCACACAGCACAGTATGAGTACAAGGTAATGCTTAGTCACTGGATGGAGCATGGAGATCACACAGCACAGTATGAGTACAAGGTAATGCTTAGTCACTGGATGGGAGCATGGAGATCACACAGCACTGTATGAGTACCAGGTAATGCTTAGTCACTGGATAGGAGCATGGAGATCACACAGCACAGTATGAGTACCAGGTAATGCTTAGTCACTGGATGGAGCATGGAGATCACACATGATAGTATGAGTACCAGGTAATGCTTAGTCAGTCACTGGATGGAGCATGGAGATCACACAGCACAGTATGAGTACAAGGTAATGCTTAGTCACTGGATGGAGCATGGAGATCACACAGCACAGTATGAGTACACGGTAATGCTTAGTCACTGGATGGAGCATGGAGATCACACAGCACAGTATGAGTACAAGGTAATGCTTAGTCAGTCACGGGATGGAGCATGGAGATCACACAGCACAGTATGAGTACAATGTAATGCTTAGTCACTGGATGCAGCATGGAGATCACACAGCGCAGTATGAGTACAAGGTAATGCTTAGTCACTGGAGGGGAGCATGGAGATCACACAGCACAGTATGAGTACAAGGTAATGCTTAGTCACTGGATGGAGCATGGAGATCACACAGCACAGTATGAGTACAATGTAATGCTTAGTCACTGGATGCAGCATGGAGATCACACAGTGCAGTATGAGTACAAAGTAATGCTTAGTCACTGGAGGGGAGCATGGAGATCACACAGCACAGTATGAGTACAAGGTAATGCTTAGTCACTGGATGGAGCATGGAGATCACACAGCACAGTATGAGTACCAGGTAATGCTTAGTCAGTCACTGGAGGGAGCATGGAGATCACACAGCACAGTATGAGTACCAGGTAATGCTTAGTCAGTCACTAGATTGAGCATGGAGATTAGGCAAGTTAGGTTCACTCAAATGCATAGCATGGGTGCACAGTAATGGAGGTGCATGATCAGGTAGGACAGAAAAGGAGTAGGACCCTGCCCAAAGGCTTACAATCTAGAGGGAGAGGTAGGGACATGAGAGGTAGGGGACCAGAGTTCAGCTGCGGGTTTAGAGGACTTGTGAGGAGTGGTAGGCCAGAGTGAAAAGGTGAGTTTTGAGGGCCTTCTTGAAGGTGTTGAAGGAGGGGGCTGCCCTAATGGGTGGAGGTAGGGAGTTCCATAGTGTCGGAGAATGTTATCTGCATACAGAGGCTGGATCTGCCTATCAGGGCCGGCCCTTTTTGCCGCCTGAGGCAAATTTAGAAAACATCCCCCCCCCC
This sequence comes from Hyperolius riggenbachi, assembly GCF_040937935.1. Classification (NCBI taxonomy): domain Eukaryota; kingdom Metazoa; phylum Chordata; class Amphibia; order Anura; family Hyperoliidae; genus Hyperolius; species Hyperolius riggenbachi. Next base: position 2,658,724 of record NC_090649.1, on the reverse strand, counting down.
CCTGGTGGGGGGCTGCCGAGCTGGAGGGGTAGCGGGCGGCGTTGCAGGAAGTGACGTCAGTGGAGCGCACGCTGGAACGAGGAAGAGGTGAGTGATCCCCCGCCCGTGCCTCTTATTGTCGGCTTCTTACTCACTAATTAAAGCTGGAGGGGAGCGCAGATCGGGGCACCCAGGCGAGGGAGGGAGGGGGGGTCCGACCCCCCTCCCCGCCGCTAGGCCCAATACCCCCATCCTGCCCGCTACCCCTCCAGCTCGGCGGCCGGCTCCCCGCACCCACGGACGGGCGGATGCCGCCCCTAGAAGTTTGCCGCCTGAGGCAAAAGTTTCACCCCGCCTCATGAGCGGGCCGGCCCTGCTGCCTATACAGCCCAGCCTTTGTTGCTATCCCAAACCCCCTAAGGTCCCCCTGCACTCTGCAATCCCTCATAAATCACAGCCGTGCTGTGATGCTGTGTTTCCATCTGTAGTGTCAGTCTCAGCTGCTCCCCCGCCTCCTGCATAGCTCCTATCCCTGCCCCTGTCCCTTCCCTCCAATCAGCAGGGAGGGAAGGGATGCAGGCGGGGACTGGAGTTCTGCAGGAGGCGGGGAGAGCAGCAGACTGACACTATAGAGATAAACACAGCCAGCTCTGACAAGCTGTTTGTCAGCAGCGTGGATGTGATTTATGAGGGATTGCAGAGTGCAGGGGGACCTTAGGGGGGGTTGGGATAGCAACAGAGGCTGGGCTGTATAGGCAGATCCAGCCTCTGTATGCAGATAATATTCTTCAAACCCACCTCGGGTTCTCTTTAACTGAGCATTATACAGTATTTAGAGAGTCTGTGTAATTCACCCTCATTTGTAAGTCATCACTAGTGTAATTTGATCTCTCAGCTGTGTCAGCTCAGGTATCTCTGCAGACACAGCTAATATGTAAACACAGGATGTTAACCCTTTGTATGCTTTCATGAAAGCAGGAAGTAGACACATTGCAGATTTACAGTATGGCAGGATTTGTATCAGCTGTAACAAAGAAATGTTATGCTGTTGCTTGTCTTAAAGAGAATAGAGGAAGTTCTGAGTTCAGGTCCAAGTTAAGTAAAGGAGCTCAGGATTCCCATATGGAATGAAGCGGAGTGCAGTCCTCAGATCACCTGAAGGAACATTCTTGTGACCGCGAGGTAAGGCAGTGGCTCTTAGAACATGACCCACAATCTATGCGAGGAGCAACAAGGCTGGCAGATGACTTTGTTGAAATCCAGCCTCAAATCTGCCCATCAGTTCGGACTCCTGTGATGCATCCAGCCCACAAGATGTCCAGGCTAAGCTCTACAAACTCTGTAAGGGAGCAAAATCATACAAATACTAGGCCTAGCATCAAGCCACGCCCTGTTACAGGCTGTGGATCTCTTGCACACCTAATATCTGCATGTCCTCAAGGAGGTCAGGCAAGCAGTTCCAACACTTCGTCACGAGTTGCACAGCATAGAAAAGTTGCTGCCCTTGCCCCAGATCCCAGCAGAGTAAACCCGAGTCTGGACACAGAAGAGGAATTTGTGGTATTACCTACCAACTGGAGTGACCCTTCTCAGAGACGGAACCATATAGTTCCAGCTAAGGTTAACGGGAAAGCTGTAGAAGGCTTCCTGGATTCAGGTGCGTTCATCACACTAGTGGAACCTCACGTGATATCAGCTGGGTGCGTACTTCCAGGAAAGTCTGCAAAGGTCAT